>NC_051163.1:72606399-72744240 GCF_013339745.2 Dermacentor silvarum
ACTTACCAGCCATGTGCAGCACTCTGTCGCATCGCCGTTCCACCACACGTCGTAGAGGACAACAGGATCGAAATCCACGACATTCTCTGGGTTAAAGTTTTGCACTGCGGTGTGCCTGACAACCACAGTGGTCATGTCCACTTCATATTCAACGAACACAAGCATCTCGAGCTTAACACAGTGCAACGCAGTCGTTCGCGTTTAGATGACAGCTGTGGCTATGGCTATGGTGGCCAGAAGGGGCAGTGTGACGGGCAAGGGCCAGAAGGTGCACATACGGGCGATGAAACATGGCGGCAGGTCGAGGTGGCGCTGCGCGCGTCGGGAGCGCGTGCAGCGGTGTTGGTAGAGCGTGGCTGAGGGCTAAGTATACATATATATATATATATATATATACTATATATATATATATATATATATATATATATATATATTGCATATTCGTTCGTTATGCGGCATGCATTTGTTGCACGCGAAACTTCCCATATAGGTTGCAACTGAGCAATTTTATTAAGTTGCCAGTCTCTGCGCGAGATATGCTATACGTACGGCGAATGGGCTATAGTTGACAGTGGCCCGTGTTATGTAAATTTGTGCTAGACGTTCGTCCCGGATACGAGGTGCTCCTCAACTTATTTTATTCTTGTTCCCTAGTTACGCCCCGCACTCAATAAAGAAAAACAAGCGCCGGTTCCCGCGGAAACTATACTAACTGCGCGGCTGCAACTTGCATGTTTCGAAGAGGGGTGTTATATTCCCTTAACATTTACAACTTGTGCGTGTCACAAGGCTACAACACTGGTCATTCTACTACCACTAAGTATATTGAACAAGTGTTTCTGGAAATGTAAAAAAAAATTGTACGGTGCATCCAGTTGGTTCTGCAGAAACATTTTATTTTTCACATGCTCATGCATCAGTTCAGCACGACCAGAAAAAGTTCAACACAGTTCGAAAAAATGCACTAAAACAAATCAATCAGCACAACTGAGAATTGTAAGTGAAAGTACCCACAAAATTTACTGGCACCTTCGCAACTTGAGGTGTTTCTGTTTTTGCCGCTGGACAGAACGGTCTTTATTCATTGACTTAGTATAAAAGTGCAGGCGCGTGAGCACAAAAAACTGTACAATTTTTGCAGTTAGTTCTTTGCCATGGTTGACAAAGCCAACTTGATGAAGCTTCACCAATTTCGGCAGCAGTAGGTGATCCAACTCGGCACCCTCTAACTCGCAAAGGCCGAAAGTGACGGTCCCTGGTTCAGTGGAAAACGATAGTTTGTTCCAGCTTGTGTTAGGAAGTTTGATGTTGCGGCACACGTATTCCGCACTAACTTCACTCTGCGGCTCTACTTCTATCGTGTCAGTATGTACAGCCTCGATAAACTCCGATTCTGCAGCATGTTGTGCTTCTATTACTTGTTCACTTTCTTCCGGCGCCTGCTGCTTTACAGTAGTCCTTCTTTTAGTCGGGGGCTCACCTTGTTCACACAGGTTTCCCTCCTTCCTTCTAGTCGGCGTTTTCGTTGTGAGGTATTTTGGCGCATCCGGGAAGATTGTAGGAACGGCGTCCTCTCTTAGCAGCGGCCGATCGCGTGGAATTTCAACCATCTCACCATTGTTAACATGACGATAAGTCCTCTGTATAAACGTTGCCTCGAAGTGACGTTCAGAAACGACGCAGTCGTTGGTTAGTTCCTTATCGCCCCGTTTTATATTACGGGCCCACTGCTCCCGTTTCAATGCATCCTTGGGAGCTCGAAACGACGACACCCTTGCCGGACACGACTTGTACCCACTTTTACAACCGGGCACAAAACACGTACCTGCTTTCGCTGGCATGGTAATAGTGTGTCGCTATCCGGAATCATTAACATGGTGCGCGTCCAGGAGTCACACAAACACAGTTGCACGTGTGGAAGTTTGCGCACAGTGCCAAATACACGTGGCTGTAGCAGCTGTAGCAATGGCTGCAGCGGCGAAGATCTCGCGCGCTCCCGACGACGGCCGCGCCCCTAGCGGCGTAAAAAATGTCATCGAGTTTCGTGCGCCTCTTTCCCATGGCGCGCATATGCGACCGTCACACTGCCTCTTCTAGCCACCATACTATGGCCGTGGATTCTATGGATGCGGATTGGCATGCGGCTTCGACCTCCCCCCACCCCCCCCCCCCCTCCACCACTGCATCACCCAAACCAAGCCAAAACAGAAAAGAAAAATACTACTAAAGCAATTCCGTACAACAGTAGTGGGTGGAAGCATGGAGGAAGGAAAAAAAACCATTTTTTTTTCAGGTTGTTTCCTTCTCCATGGGTGGAAGGTACAAAGTTGTACAGTTGTACAGAAGCTTAATGATAAGCAATGTTGAGAACTGCATCAGGCTTAAGCATTCTTAAAATGACATCCCAACTCATGAGAGTAATTATGAATTCGACATCGATCGTTTGTGTGTTTTGTATACGTGGTCAATGAACACGATTGTTGGCGTTCATATATTTTGCCCACCGCGTCATGTAGAGTGGCATGATCAGATTTCTCTGAGTGCAATAAAAAAAATTTCAGCGCACGCAAACTCGCACAACACAGACACAGATGCACATGCGCGCGGGCCGCGATTTTGTAGCGATTCCGTCTCCGATGATATTCCTTTTTGCACTTTTCGCGCTTTGTCAGGGGTCAGAGCGACGCCCCGCCCGCGTTATCAAAGCGATCAGGGCCGCGATTTTGTATCAAGGCATTATGACTTATTCTTGTCTAGTCTTATCATCCACCGCTCGTGGCCAGCTGATCCCGTTGATAATGCGAGCGGACCGTCGCTCCGACCACTGAAAAAGCACGATAAGCGCGTAAAGACATTATTACATTAAAGGCATCGCTACAAAATACCGGCCTAGCCGGCCATGAGCGGTGGTCGATAAGAGGGGCATATGATCGAGCGGAAGGCATCGCTACAAAATCGTGGCCCTGCAGTAATCAAAAAGAGTTTTGGAAGTGAGCGTTTGCGTTGTAACTTCTCTGCCTGGGCATGCACGTTAGGTTCATCGCTCTGTCATACATTGTCAAGCAGCTGACCGCGTCTATTAGCCTGGAAAAGATATATATATATATATATACGAAGGCCAAGAGCGCGCGGCCAATGCGGCTTACAGGAAAAAAAACATGCTTTTCATGCCGCAGCAATGCAGCACACGCATCGTTAACGTAGGAGCTGATCAATTACATATATGCACATGGATATTATTATGCAAAATGACACTGCCGAAACAAGGAAACCTTAAACAGCTTGTTTCTGTTTAGAAACGGTGATCATGCATACAAACTAATTAACAAAAGACTGCACATTTCTGCCCGCGTAATAAATGAAGAGGAATTACAAGCTTAATTGTAATTGCACCGAAGCTGCGTGTGACACATTGGGCGCTGAAATACAGATCATAAGCACAAGGTTTCTCAACAACCAGAATCATACAAAAGTAATTGTTCTAGAAGCAATAGGTGCACTCGAAGCAGAGCATTATAGCGGGGATTAACTGGCCGCGGTGGGGCAGAACTCAGCATAGCAAGTTAGTGGTGGCTGGATATTTCTTTAATAGTTTTTTATTTACTAGTTGTAACAATTAACGTACCATTATTTCTTATTATATTGGAGTGCAGTTGCCGCGACACCACACGCCTCAAGAACACGGAAGCAGCAATGGGGACACCAAAACCACAATCCAGACTGGTCCATGGGTTGGGGCTCGCCGAGGTCCCTACTCCTGGACCTACTTGCTTCCAACTTTGATCTCCCCGCTGCCCCTTGGGTGCCCTAGAGATGCTGCGCTGCCTGCTTTATATAATGTGAAGTGTTCTCCTAAGGCCTCTATTTGCCATTTACATATATGCCCTCTTGGAGCAGTACTTGTAAAAAAATCCAGTCTATTGTTGCAACGAAAAGAGCACCCCGCAACGAAAAAAGCTGCCCACGACTTCTGCAACGCCACTCAGATCCTTGCCGAGTAAATATAGCATAGGTACGACATGGTTTACTTAACGTGTAGATTGTGCTCGCCGCTTCTAGGAATGTGCTGCCACACGAAATTATGGTAGCATTGCCATTAAATATGGAATGACATCGATCATGGTTGACTCTATGGTAGGATCAGTTCACATGGCACAAAAATTCATCTAGCCATTTTCTTGTCTGGCATGTGTGTGTGCTTCTTAATTAATGAGCAAGCATGAGTAAAATTAAGATATAGTATCTTTCTCTATTGCAATATCCGAAAACCATCGTCTCCGCTGTTGTGTTTCTCTAGCTTGTTTATATCGCATTTTCTGCTAGCAAAATAAAACTTGCGAAGAAACAGAAACACAAAGCACAATTGCCCTTTCGCCATCCCATAAGCAAAACATTTAATCAATCAATAAATCAATCAATGGTATATGCATGCATTCCTTGTTTCTTTATATGTATGCCTCTGCACTCCATGTCAGTTTTCTAAATCCTTTATTTATAAGGTTATTTAAAATGAACAACTTATCAGTTCGTCATTTTTCTGAATGCTTTCACGGCTTTCCGCAACTTTACAAGCTTTCACGGCAACCGGTGTACAATAACATCCTTGCGTATGAGGCATTTGGCTGTAATCACGCCAAACAAATAAATTAGAAATTTTTTTCGCATTTTTAGTGACATAATAACCTTTATAATCCAACCCGTTATAATTTGACATTGGCCTAGCATTGTGTGATGTCGTCAGTAATACCGTGATTCTGATCACTAACGCGAGGCGAAGCGAAGCTTACTAAAGCTTACTAAAAGCTTGCAGTTGACGTGATCGCGACTAGGTATTGCTTACACCTTTATATTAATATAGTCCGTATATCACATTGGACTGCCCCGCAGTGTTCGCCCCAGTGAAAAAATTTGGCTTCGAACATCGCAATGTCCCAAAATCAGAGGAAGCATCATAGGCAGTACCTGCAGCCGGACTCGAACGTTCAAGTGCCACAGCAAACTCGAGAGTACATGCTGAAAAGACCAAGGTCATCCACTGCTGCAAGTCAGGTACGTGTCATTATTGTAAGTTTCAGTATTTCATACTGCGAATAACAAAAAGCAGCTACAAGTCTTACTGCGTGAGGTGCAAACTATGACGCATCCAAGCCGCCAGTGTGCTTCCTGAGCCAAGAAACGCGTAGTCTTGAGTGCTGCCTCGCGCATCGATGTGTCACGACGCGGGGAAAGCGGGAATTGTTTCGTGCTAGCACTCGATCATGACGCGCACGTTTCTTCGGAGTGCAGTTACAACCAACGTTGCTTGCAACCAAGGATCACGAGGGTTGCAATGTGGGCTTTTTGGTAACGCATCTTGGAGGGTTTACGGTAGCGCGATTTATTTTGGAAGGACGTGCCATAAAATTAATTGAATCATTCACGTGTAACAGCAACGATCTTAGCCTGGAACAATGCAAGGTACAGGATCTACCATTGTAAGAAGGAACAATCGAGCATGTGCCAATGCTCCATGAGGTGCCATCTGCTGGTGCCTGGCACCTGCTTGGTGCAGAAAGCCACTGGCGCTCTGTGCTCCGTGTGTCGTCTGCTACTACCAATCACTGGGTGGTGTAATTGCAGACAATGCATGGAGCGTACTGCCTCAGCCGCACTCTGTGCCTGTGCTGAGCGGGTGCCAGCAGATGGCACTTTACAGAACAACAGCCACACGCGTGCATGTTCCCTGTAATAGTGGTACCTAAGCTGACCTACGTCCTTGTGTCAACGCTGCTTCTATGTACAAGGCAGGGTATTTGCAAAAGGACACAGCCGGAGGTGGCTAATGGCAGAATAATAGCAGACTCCCTAGGGAGTGCATTTTATCAGGGTCCTGTTCATTACCCGAGACAGAGTTGGTAAACCTTCACCTTCCTGCACCATTATGAAGTTAGCACGTGGGACATACACTGTCGCACCCATAATTCAACCCAATATTTATAGAGCAACACAGTCCTTTTTTGCGCTACATATTAATCAGTGAACTGGCTTTGCGCAAGAGTGGTAATCTCACCGTTGCCTTCCTATGGCCTATCTATGTTTCTTGTGAATGTGACACTTGTTTTGTAGTTGGTATCCCTAGAAGATAAAATTTCTTATTTGTTTGCTCTTTCAGATGAACCTGGAAAACCTGAACAGCCCTTCAACGAATGTCAGTAGTGTTTAATCGAGCGAGAATGAAGCTGATAATCTTAGGCACATCAACTCCAATTTTGCTTCAGAAATGTATGCTTGTGCAAGCACGAGTGCACATGTCAGCGACGTAGAAGACACTAACCAAGCTGCAAGTGAAATAGGCACTGCGTATGAATGTACAGTGAACTTCAGTTGCGATGAATTCAGTTCTGTCTTTGAGTTGAGTGATGATGGTTCGGAAGTGGATGGATGAAGGGCACAAGGGTGATGCAGACAGTGGAACCAGAGAATGGTGCTGAAGAAAGTGAGCATGCAGTACATGTACTTCACAAAGCTCTCGGAGGAGTACCTTCCAAACCAGAAAACAACAAGGGCACAGACTATGCTGCTCATACTGGCATATGTTGTTACTTCAGGTCTTACGTGAGCACAACTACAAGGACTTGTCATTTTAATAAATGTTCTGTTTGGGGAGAAAGTTGTGCCATGCACTACATATGATATGAGGAGGCTGTGGAAAAACAGAAAAGCACTGAGGATCCATCTATACTGCCAGCCCTGTCATCAATATCTGGGAAGATACAATGCTGCCAAAGACAGACACCATCAATTGTGCTTCTTGCAGCAGTGAGAAGCTGCAACATTTAATTATTACTGCAAGTTTTTTTCTGATATTCAACATTAAGCAGCAGCTTCTGGTACTGCTAAAACAGGTTGGCAGTACCTTGCTTTCTAATTTGCAGAAGATTGCATCTGCTCCTCATGTGTCAAGTGGTTTTGCTGACATCACGAATGGCATTCTCTACCGCAGTGTTAGAAAGCAGAGGAACATAACATGGAGCGACATCACTTTGGCCATGAACACAGATGGAGCACCTGTGTTTGATACGAGCAAAAACTCCATATGGCCAATTCAAGTGATGATAATGAACTTCCAGTTTTAACTCTGTGGCAAAATGTGCTAGCTTCAGGTGTGTGGTATTCAAATGCTCTCCCTGAAGCAATTTGTCGAAGAGATCAACAGCGTTGGAAAGCTAGTGTGGTCACACACTGGAAGAACTGTTCAGTCACCAGTGCACGTTGTTGTCTGTTGTGTTGACTCCCCAGCAAGAGCAGCTATCCTAAACAGGAAGCAGTATAATGGGTACTTTGGATGCAGTTGGTGCTTGGAGCAAGGTATGCTTATAGATGGTAAGTGAGCTCAGTTAATTAATGGCATTTTGCCATTAATTGTAATGGCTATTGTCAAGTCTATGAGAGAAGGAATGTGGGCTCTTTGCTTATGCATCCTGGTATTATATGAATGTGATGTGCACAGACTAAAGCACAGGCTGTCAAAAAAGCTTTATGTCTCATGTTTCTCTGATTCGTGTTTTAGTGTATGTGCTGCAGATTTGAAGAATACCAAATAACTTGTCAAACCTATTCACTGGATTTTACATACACAGGAAAGTTTGTAGTCATTAACAATTAAAGCTATCCACTTACTGCTTTTTGTTTTAATTGTTTGGTGCATCAGAAGTTTTGGTTGACCATGCCTGATGCATTTTTATGTTGACTGCATACTTTCCACACTATTTCATGATGCAATTATGTCATCACTTTCAGTGGCCTGCCGTTTAATTGTTTTAACATTTGTTGCAAATCTGACAAAACATGTAATACCTTAATGATATCGTGTTTGGCATTGGCAGACAGCAGCCTATGATCATAGTTAAGTGGTGTGCCTGGATTTAACGACACAGATTTGTGCAGAAAGTGCCCCTAGCTAGCAGCTGATACTGTATAAGAAGCGCAGAATTAGCTTTTGCACTTTCCAGTTTGGCCGACTGCTGTATTTACAAATCTAGGAAACAGCAATACACAGCTGAAAACCAGGAAAAGTATTTGAAGCACTATTAATTATGGCAGTTTAGCTCATGCGCATCACTTTTTAGTGCAATTTTTCAATCGCTGAAAAACTTGCAAGAAAAGTTTCTGCTGTATGGTGGGAAGGGAAAAAAATGGAAACAGTGATTTTAGTGTCGCCATGAGGTGAGTGATGTTGATAAAGACGTGTGAATTCAGGATACAGTACACACAGCTGCATTGAACTAACTTGTTTTCCATTCTTCTTGGAATTTGACAGTTTGCATTTCTTTTACCATTCAGATGTGTCGTTTCTAAGTAGCATTTGGTCCAAGGCACAGAAGCTGACCTCTTAGTTGCTCGTGTAACAGAAACTGCATGGCAATGCCGCTATAGACCTTGCGTGCACCATATTGGCTCATATGTGTCGGCATGTGCCGACACATATGAACGACCAAAAGAATGTTGTTCTTTTGGTCTTGTTCCGATAAAGACGTTGACTTCTGGCTGTCTCTGTTGTCTCGCCCGCGACAATATTATAGGACTGTACCCGTCACAAAGCTGAAATAACCTGACTAGGACTGTCCAAGACGTGCGGTATTCGTGAGTCATGCGAAATAGCCTTAACAACATCACTTGCACTGGAGTGATCGTGTTTGTTGAAAATTGAAATTATTTTAATCAATGCTCACGGAGCCACTCGAAACATTACAGTGCACGGATGTTGACATTGTAATTCACACCTCAGTTAAGTGTAGTTCAGGATGTCGTGGAACTGTAAGTTTCAAAGAAACTTGTCAGAATCACAAATGGAAAAAAATAGCAAGCGTTCACTTCCTTGCATAAAAATGCATAATGTAGTGAAATCAATCATATTTTACTTCTACAGTAGCTATACTTCTAGAAAATCTGGCAAAATAGGCTGTGATAAAATGCTGCTCATGCTGGTTGTTTTGTGGCATATATGCGCAAGAAAAAAATATGTGTCCTTTGTTTCTAGCTGGTATCTGAAATTTATCTTTCGCTGCCCTTTTTGTCGCGGTAAAAGATGAACCCTAGGAATGTTAGGAATATTTTGCATTGCTCATGCAAACTGCAGGTCTTGGACAGTCCTAGGCAGGTTCTTTCTCTTTGCGGTGGGTGCAGTCTTGCAACATGGCGCCTTTTCCCCACTTGTGCTGTGCTGTCGAGAGATGCCATCAATTTTGCATGAGGGCCATCTGTGAAATGTTTGACTACTGGAAGTGTTTTAAAATCTTGCATATTTTCACTGCAGTGTCCATCTGAACATTCTAAATGCAGATATCATCCTGATGTTTAGTACAATTGATGCTTTGGCTGCAGACACAATGAAGTACCCTTTCAACAGCCAGAATGCACCTGACAGGACACACAGTGGTGGGCTCAAAGGAATGGTTCAAGCAGCTCAGCTTAAGGAACCTGTTTGTGGCATCAAGGGACCATCAACTCTTATCAAGTTGCAAGGCCTTGATCTTGTTTGAGGGCTGCCACCTGACTATATGCATTGTGTTTGGGAAGGCATGACAAAGAAAGTGATTGAATTGTGGCTATCATGTACTGGTTCTTCGTGGTACATAGGCAGGCATTTGAAGTTTAATTGTTGATGCAAGATTATGTTCAGTAAGGCCACCCATAATTTTGTCAAGGTTGGGACGGCCCTTGTCAGATCGGTCATATTGGAAGGCTGCTGAATGGCGCTCTCGGCTTTTATTTTAGTATTGTCTGTCATGATGCATACTTCCTCGAGCATACGTGGCGCATTTTGTGCTGCTTACACAAGCAGTCTTTTTTTTTTGTTGAAAGATATTGTCACAGAAGCTCAAATCTGTGCCGCTGAAAAGTTGCTCTTAGCATTTGTTCAGCAGACTGCAAAGCTGTACGGAGATAGTGCAATGACATTTAATATGCATTAGTTGTTGCATCTTTTAAAGTGCGCACAGATGTTTTATCCCTCTTTGGGGTACCTCAACATTTCCATTTGAATATGGCATTGGTAAGGCACTCCAGCTTGTAACAGCTGCCAAGCATGTGCCTGTTCAAATTGCTGAACGGTGCATCATGCACCAGGCCCACCGGACTGCTTCAGCACAAGTGGGACTTTCGTCTTGTCTGTTGTCTGCAAAGAAAGAGCTGGAGCACACGTATAAGAGGTGCTTTCAAACATGTGCTCTTGGACAAGCACGACCAATTCATGATATTCCACAAAATGTGAAAAGGCTTTTCGTATCATGATTTGGTACCCTCCCACAAATGTGCAAGTATTTGAGGTGCCAGGTTGGCCCGATTGTCTTCACAGTTCTGAGTACTCTGTTCCAAGGAAAACGTGCTCTCCCTATGTAAAAATGTCCGATGGCATGTACTGTTTTATCTCAGCCATTTATGTTGTTTCGGGTACTATGTATCTTCACTGCCAGCAGCTGCTCACTGCACCCGGTGCATTTGATGTGCCGCCGTCATCCGCCTCCTATCTGAGAACCACGTCTTGTATTGTGTTGGCGATATAACATTGCAGTGTGTTTTCTTAAATGTTGGCAACGTATCATATTTGTGTGAGTTACTTAATAAGGTGGAAAACAACTAATCGGAATTTGAATGTTTATTTCGTATTTCAAGATTGCAGGTACAATTGACTCTGGAAAGTGAGTTATAGAGTCAATATTAAGGTAGAGTAGTTGTATTTATGAATTCTGAATTGTGTCACCCATCGAACTGTGGCAGGCTGCTATAATTTAACCGTATGTACTTTCTTCAAAATATAGGCTTGTAAATGAAAAATTATGATCCATCTTTCTGGGGCAACTGCTTTATGTCTGAGCGAAGTGCATGGCTATCACCAAAAGTGTTGCAGTGGACTGAAGCTCAAATTAATTCATCAAGTCATGAAGACTAATGCATCAGTTGATCTAATTCTGTTGGTGAGCGCATCAGAGGTGCTCAAGTCAAGCTTGGACTTTTTATTTTTTAGGATTATGAAACATGTTTACATGCATGGAAGTGATCTCATTTTTCGAGGTAATCCCTTTTCATTTTGGCAGTACAAGGATGCCAGCAGCGTAGAAAGATTTCTTTTATGTTGCAGCCATGCATGGACAGCCTACTGTATTTCATTATCCTAGTGGCCCAAAGAAATGAGTCTTGGAGTGAAGTTGGGCTTTTATAGCAGATGCGGCAGCACCTCTCATCCAAGATTATTTGTTAAGTGCCCATTGTGTGGTGCACTGTATGTGCACACATATTTTCCTGGATGAAGAGAACCCCCATGGTATTTAAGCAGGGCCATTTCTTCCTAAGTGCACTGTCTACACGTTGGAGAACCTCACAGCTGTACTTGCTCACTACTCGTGTACTTGCTCAGCTAGTCTCACTACTAGGGAGGAAATCGAAATGATGCTACATCTATCCACTCAAAAACCCATGACCATGAGTTCACCTGCCGACTGAGTTGCTAGAAACTTCGTGTGTTGGGAAGCTTCCATATGTGTTCATTGTTTAGGCAAGTGTAACTTTTATAAATGATTCACCCACATCTTGTCATAGGTGATGGCCTGGCAAATAAACCTGTCACAAAACCTTTCCTGTCACAACATTCTTCAAGCTTTATGCTAGTTTGCAGTCTACTGTGCCAATCGAAGACTGCCAGTTGTCTTGAAATCCAGTATTCACTGACATTTCAGAACATCAGGTGTTTGTGAATGATAGTGTTCAGTGTCCCTTAAGAGAGATACATCTGTTCCACAGTTGAAGCATCAGTTGGTGGTTTTCAAGGATTTGACACTTCACAGATCCTCACGGGATTCTTGGAACTTGACTCGGGCTGGGGACGCTTCCCGTTTCTGCTGCATTGGTGAAGCTTCCTCCAACTGAGGAGCGGTGGTGCATTGCTTGTACACACTTGCCTCCCTTCTCGGATGGAGTCGCCGTAGTGATTTCGAGGGCGTCATTTTCCCACTGTGGTCATCACGCTGCAGTCGTGTTCCGCTCTGTATCCACAATTGCAGGGTAAGGGACAGTACCGATATCTAGCTCGGTCACTGGTGTTCCAGCTTCCTGAGAGGCTCCAGTGTGCCTGAGTGGCTTCCAATGACGGGGGGTTATCTGCTCGTATCCCAAATGTACATGGGAGTGGCACGCTGCTCATGGTTAGCGTACAGCTGTTATCCTATATCGCTCAATCTTCTATGTTGTGTCTCAAAGTGCTGGGCTTGATGTGATCGCAATGTTGTCGTACTAACCTGTTAGGACCTTTAATGAGCCGCAATCTGTGCCCTAGCTTTCTCGAAACTGTTCCCTCCGTCCAGATAGGGTTCCCTCCGAAGTTTCAAAAGAAAGCTGCTTGTCCGACGGTGAGTGCTCTCTACACTGTGTCCCGGTGGCAGTTTGTATAGGTTTTGTTCTTGCTTTGGGCTGAATGTGCAGCTGGCGTTTGACCGCGGTGTGAAAGGAACGGTGTGAAAGGGTTAAGTGGCCTTAACTCTTGCGTTGTGTCTACTGGTTGTTCTACTCATTGGTTGCTAACCACGTGCCACTTGTGCTCTCAGCCTTGGCAAAGACAGCATAGCTTTGTTGCATTGGTGGACAAAAGCAGCTGCTTGACAGAAAATTCAAGATGCCTTTTGTCAGTTTTGTTGCTGTTGTGGTATGAAAGTTTAATAGGTCATGACTGGATGCTGTGTAAGTGACTGTGAGGGAGAATATTAAAAAATAAATATTAAGAAAATAGTACTGCTTCATTTTTGTAACATGCATTTGTGAGCATCGACTTGCTTAGAACATGCATGGCAGAAAACCAAGAGGGTTGACTCCTATTAGAAGCGTTTGTAGTGTTAGAAAGGGGACTGTAGCAGCGATCCAAATTCACTTCTGTTAGTCAGTTATTTTAATGTTCGCTTCCTGTATACTACACATTTTTTTTCATGGTGCCGTCAATCGTATCTTGCACACTAGCACAAAGGGAACTCTTACTGCAAGTATGTATGGTTGTAATACTAAGTCATGCAAGTCTTAGCACTGTGCTTCACTTGGTGGCTATTGTGCACAGTGCTAGGAAGTGACATTGTCATTTTACAAGCACTTTTTTCCTATGCATTTGCTTTTGTGCAATGTGGTCAAACTCTTTCATGTCTGTAATGAACGAGGAACATGCATGGCATAAATCTATGCTGTTCCAGCAGCAAACATTTGGGCAGTGTTGTGTGAGGGTTTCTACAGCTGCTTCTACGTGTTGCAGTCTTGTACATTGAGACCCTGGTGTAATTACCCTATGATACAACAATAAAGTGATTGATTTATTATATGATAAAAAATGAAATTAATTTGTATTCATTCTTACAAGAGGGGGAATATCCATACACTAAAAAGATGTGTAAAATAGCTTGAATGCGCTGCCACCGTACACGCAGACTGGGCACGAGAGCTACGCACGAAGTCAAAATTAAGCATAATACAATCTCCCTGCGGTGATCGACTTGCACCGAACGAAACATTGATACGCTTCCGATAACATCGAGCGCGCATACGATCAGCTGTTTTAGCTGAGCGCTTGCTGTCCGCCCCGCTCAGACCGGCTTATGCTAGCAAATGCCACACAACTGGTTAGCGGGGACGATATAATTGCGCTTGCGCACGACACTCATACCGGCAGCGGAACGAAGACCGCATCCCTCGCTCCGCTACAAAGCCGACTGAGCGGAGCGTGATAGCGGTGTCTACTTGGCCTCGTCGTCGTTTGGCAGCCGAGTTGATAGCGCGTCGCTCGCGTCTCGGCAAGACGCGCTTATCAAATGCGAAATCTACGCAGTTGCCTGCAGTATCTCGGAGCATGAAATCTGAGCGGCGCGGAGCGTAAACAGCGATCTTCTAAAACTGTCTATATAGCCTCTACCGGTGCTCGCATGTATTTGCAGCGCGTAGCTTCAGAAATACGCCGGCATGCAGGCCAACTGAAGAGGCAACTTTGGTCATGTGCGCATGCACCCGTAGACTCGCTCTTGCCTTCACGCAGCTGACACGCGTGGACGACTGTTTTCAGCGTTTACAAATAATGCCGGAGCCATGCAGAAGAGAGGGCTTCCTTGGCAACTCATCGCGACGTCTTTCCTACTTCATTGATGGCTCACCATACCAATCTACTCGCATCGATCTTTCATGAAGATACACTTTATCGAATACCTGTGGTTTGGTGTCGCCTCGTGCCATCATAAATGCGTGCATTAGCTAACATGCGTCGACGCCGCGACGCATTTCGCAGTGCCCATCTAATCGCGGGCGCCATATTGGGGCTCCGTCGTTAGTGTCGATCTGCTAGTCAATCGTGCACACAGCATTGCTGTCGGTGTTGTAAGGCAGCAAACAGGCTTGCTGTCGTTGCAAACAGCATTGCTGTCGATGTCGGAAGGCAGCAAACAGGCATGCTGTCGTTGCAAACAGCATGCTGTCGGTGTCGGAAGTCAGCAAACAGGAATTCTGTCGTTGCAGACAGCATTGCTGTCGGTGTCGGAAGGCTGCAAACAGACATGCTGTCGTTGCAAACAAGAATCTTGTCGTTGCCGACAAGAATGCTGTCGTTCCGACAAGAACGCTTTGACGGATTTTTTGACTGGGCAAAGATAAAGTTCAATTGCCTCGCAAGGGAACAAGAATTCAGGATTGCCAGTCAGCCTCTAGAGTCTCTAAAGGAGTATGTTTATCTAGGTCAATTACTTACAGGAGACCCTGATCATGAGAAGCAAATTTACAGAACAATAAAATTGGGTTGGAGTGCATACGGCAGGCATTGCCAAATCCTGACTGGAAGCTTACCACTGTCGTTGAAAAGAAGTGTTCAATCATTGCATTCTACCGGTGCTAACATATGGGGCAGAAACTTGGAGGTTAACAAGGACGCTCGAGAACAAGTTAAGGACCGCTCAGAGAGCGATGGAACGAAAAATCTTAGCGTAATGTTAAGAGACGGGAAGAGAGCGGTGCGGATTGAAGAGCAATCAGGGATAGCCGATATTCTAGTTGACATTAATAGGCAAAAATGGAGCTGGGCTGGCCATGTAATGCGTAGGATGGATAAACGGTGGATGATTAGCGTTACAGAATGGATACCAAGAGAAGGGAAGCGCAGTCGAGGACGGCTGAAAACTAGGTGGGGTGATGAAGTTAGGAAATTTGCAGGTGCAAGTTGGAATACGCTAGTGCAAGACAGGGGTAATTGGAGATCTCAGGGAGAGGCCTTCGTCCTGCAGTGGACATAAATATAGGCTGATGATGATGATGATTCAGAAGCTATTTCTTTGCTGGTTGTTCAGCTATCTATTTTCAACCACTTTCATTAAGAAATAGAGCGCAAACATTATCAATAAGCGGGTTGATGGTCTCACTCGAAGCGACCTTTAGTACATCCAAATTTCTATCATAATGCTATCTACACATTTTCACAAGTGGTTTCTGCAGTCTGGACTGAATGTGGGTCAAGATAACAGACTAGAAAATGTCGCATAAAACTGGTGCTATGGCTAAACCAATACAAATACCATCTTTTTGTCTGTAGAATTTACCTTCCACCTGTGCAACCATAGAACTCAAATACAACTAACAATTCTATGAAGTTGTCACTAGTTAAGCCTGTAGCAGTTTAAACTTTTGTGAGCACAGACCTTCTTGCAGTTCTTTGGAGGCAGTCACACAATTTGAGACATTACTCATGCATCTGTACTCCATTTCTCGCCCAGCTTGGTTCAGCGCTCTTTTCTGCCGACCTGCTCTGCGTGCTGGCCGTTTTTCGTCATCTGCACTAGCCAAGTCAAGCCTCTGGAAGTAGCCGGCACTTCCGAGTGGATCCGTCCTCCACCACTCCCGAAGCCAGCAACTCCGAGGAGGCCCTGTGCTACCAGCGTCACCATCTCCCCTACAATCATTACCAGCCGACCTGAAAAGCGCCCTTTGATTTCGTATGTGGTGCGGCAGTCTCTTGATTGTAATGCATTTACTTGTCGTACTTGTGTGTGCGTAAAGGCCTTTGACATCTGTGATAACCATTTGTAGAAGCAACCTGGTTTGACATCTGTGATAACCTGTTGTAGCAGCAAACCTGGTTGCATGTAAACATAGTGAAGTAATTAGCTTAGCAACCTTGATCCGGAGGAAAGTTTGTTTGAATCAGTTTGAAATTACAACATACTATAAATGTAAACGGTGTCCCAACTATCACGCACCAATATTCAAAAATATGCAAATGCCACGTAGCTGGACAGAACCAAGGTGAACCTAGGTGATGTTTGCCATCGCTTGGAGATACTCAGATCATTTTTTGCATTCTGCCTAATTAAATAATTGGTAATAATTAATTATTGAACTTTTCACATATTATAATTAGATGAAAAGTGCCAATGAGAAAATTGTAGAGCAACACGAAAAACTCCCGATACAGCTTTCTATTGCTCAGTACATGCCACATAAGTGTCTTTCTGAACCTGAAAGAAGCCCGCGAATACACAAAACTGCCGCGCGACTGGCCGCTCAAGGCACTTTGCGGGTATTCGTCGGTTCAGTCTTTTGTTCAGTCCTTTGTTCAGTCTTTTGTTCAGTCTTTTGTTCAGTCTTTTGTTCTGTCCTTGGTTCTGTCCTTGGTTCTGTCCAGCTACGTGGCATTTGCATATTTTTAAGTCTTGGTGCACGATAGTTGGGACACCCTGTATATGACGTGGGATAGAAAAGTCAGTGCAGGCTTACGAATGCCTAAGCTTAAAGACACGGACAAGCAATATTTACAGTATCCATTTATCTGGAAGAGCAGGAAAATCCTTGCCAGTCACAATGTCCAGTACTGTGGTGGTAACAGGGAGAAACATTTCCTACCTGCGTATGTTTTCGCATTGCACTGCTAAGTCTGCAGGCACGGAATCAAATTGTAGCGGTGGTGGCCGCATTTCGATGGCGGCTAAATGCAAAAGCGCCCGTGTACCTTGAATTGGTTGCATGCTAAGTAACCCCAGGTTGTGGAAATAATTCGGAGTCATCAAAACTGCGTTCATGTTGTTAAGTCTACCCGAGCTGTTCAATTACGTTTGAAAATTTGCTTACGTTGTTTCGCGGTTTTCATCGCTTCCATCGCATACTGAGTGTTGCATCAAGGACTGCGCCAGGTATTCACGAGTCTTCAGCTATATAACTGATTACAGAGCAACAGCATTTTATATGAAGCTTAGTTTTTACAATGTTTGTGGGCAGCACCTACCCAGCTAAGTCAACAATAAATGCTATGTCCGTGTCGTCTCAAACGACGTCAGACAAATTAGTTGCTTCCACTGGAGCGAAACGGCGGTGCCGTGCGTTACCGCTACTGTGAAACACAGCACGCACGATCTGCCGCCGGAAGGGTGTGGAGAAGGACGTTGGTCGGTTGGATGCCCTTGGTCGAATGGTTAGAGCATCGGGTTGCTGTGCCGAGGAAACAGGGTTCGAAATATATTCACTCAGTATGTGGAAATGTGAATATACGTACCGTTTTTCAACGGACTTGTTTACCGCCGGCATGGGTCATTCTAGAAGCGGGAGGGGGTACGGGCCGCTCTTCAATGAAACTCTTCGAAAGTGACTTGGAGCACTCGCTATGTACTAAGTGGTCTGTGATGGTCTTCAATGAGCACCTTTGATGCCAACTTGGGCCACTACCTATGCGCAAGTAGGTGTGTGGAGTTCTAAATTGACAAAAGAAATCGGCAGAACCCATCTCCAGGTGACAATCAATGGTAATTCATTCGCATTAGATCAATATAGCGATACGACGTATTGCCACCGTCGAAACGAGTTATGTACAAGGCGTGTCCTGCAGCGGGATTTTTTTCGCACTTGCCTTAGAACACTCGCTGCCATCTAGCGCCGCAGCCGCAATGCCTTCACGTGCCCTGGTAATGCATGGCGTGCCGGTACGTGCAGACCCTGAGAAACACATCATGCAGCAGTCGGGCTCTTCTCTCGCGCTTATTTCTGAACACGCGGTGCTATCTAGTGACGCTGCCGAGAAGTATGCACGTGGCTTCCGAGACAAAGTGTGTTGCGCCGGTGCCTGCGGACGCTGATAATTGTTTCCTCGATTGCTGCACACTCCGTGCGATGTACTCGGTGGCCAAAGTTGGTGAGATGCTCATGGAAGCGCGGAACATACCGAATGCATTCATGAGGCAGCTCTCTAAAGCATTGGCGTGAAACGCGTTCCTTGAAAGCGGAACATACCCAATGCATTTGTGGCGCAGCCTGATGATGCGTCGCATTGCTGTCACTGAGGAACCTTTGCGAGCTGGGTTCGAGTCCGCTCAGCTTCGGAGAACTTTAAGGGATTTTTTTCGTCATTCTAAATTGGCCCATTGCCAGTGGCACACAGCTAGTTACCCAAGTTGGTGTCAAATACATCCGATAGAGATCGGCACACACCTACTGGCACATACCCAGTGACTGACGTTGTCATCAAAGAAGTTCATTGGAGACCAGCACGGACCGACTGGCACATCCCGAGTGCTCCAAGTTGACGTCAGAGTTTCGGCGAACAGCAGTGCCTATTCAGTCACGCATCTACGGTGACCCATGTCGGCGTGAAAGAGGTTCGCTAAGGAGCTCTGTACACATTGGCACATACTCAGTGACTCAAGTTGTTCCAACATTTGCCACCCTGTTCCCTCAGCACAGCAGCCCGGTGCGCTACCCATTCAACCGTGGACTACCCAGCAAACCAGGGAGACTCGAAAACATTTAGAGACATAGATAGATATCAGGGGCGTAGCCAGAAATTTTTTTCGGGGGGGGGGGGGGGGCGGGAAGCTTCTGCTTTCCTCTAGGTCACGTGATCGATAGTAGATATCGGTAGTTTCAGCACTCTATACATGTATATCAAACACATGGGACTCCCCCCCCCCCCCTCGCGTGTGCGTGTGCTTGTGAAGAAATTAAGTAAAAAGTAAAGTAAGCTCAGTAAATACAGGAAGTACGACAGGTACAGTGGGCGTTTGGAGCACCGGTCTCTCATCGCGCCACTGAATGGACCAGTCTTCGAAAACGCATCATTGAGACGACCCGTGCGATCGGAGAAGACATCATTAATTGTTAATTTCCGTTAAGCGTAGATGGCGTCGTCCTCGTCGGGGCGAAGTGCGTTTCACAAGTCAAGGACGGCTATACGCGTGAAAATGCACGTGTGACCAGGCTATACCTACTCCCATAGCAATAGCTTGTTCGCTGCGTCTTTGCGCTAGAAAACTTAAATACGCGCAAAAACGCGTAAGGCTTATTTTTTTTTCGAAGCTTTCGTCGCCCTGCTCCCTCATACGAGAGGGTTGCATTTCCTGCGGCAAGTGCATGGGCCGCTGTGGCTTCCGCTGTGTGCGAGCGTGCAGCCGTCATTTGCCTTTACGTCAACAGATTCAGAATTGTACAGAATATTTCACCGCACAGCATAGCTATGGCATGTGTACGCATTTTCAGTAGTGCGTGCAACTCATTTCTGCTTCTCTTACGCCGGTGCAAATAGGAAGCGGCTTTGTACCTCACAGAATCTCGACTGATTGGTGTACTAGTGATGCAGGAATGAACTCCGGTATTGTTTAGTGCATAGTGCACATAATCAATTTCTCAGGACGCGTGAACTCCGACGAGAACTGCCATCGCCTGCAACAAGAGTTTACTTACGCTGTACTGCACACAGCAGTAATTCATGCTTGTCGGCTGTCTGTTTCGTGCATTCTATGGGCGTCTTGCGCTAGAGTTTGAGGTACAGTAGCGGCGCCTAGTGGCGGCGAAAAACGTCATCAGGGTAGTACCAGCTTGGATAGTATTGAGCCCTGGCTGTGGCGAAGCACGTTTCTAGCGCGCGTTTTGCGTCGATTCGCACTTTCTTCTGCCCTGTTTCAAGTGCGAAAAGGCTTGTCACTTCTCACAGACCATGGCGACCAGGCTGCAAGCGGGCCGCAGCCTATAGTTATACGAAAACGGACTCTCTGTGTGCCGTGGGACGTAATGCTGGAAGCAGAAGACATCGGCGACGCCGATCCGGAGAGACCTAGCTCAGCCTCGAAAAAGCGTCACCGTCGTTACTGCTGCGTCGTGGGCTGCCATGAAAAAGAAGGCCTGAATCCCAACATCAGATTCTACCGTTTTCCTTCAAGACCTCACGAAGTGGAGCGTCGGGCGCACTGGATAACTGCAGTTCGTGGCGCTGGGTAAGCGAAATGGAAGACCGACATAGCAGCAGGCATGGCTGGTGATTCACGATTCGAGACCCGGCCACAGCAACAATTAACAATTAGACCGGTGCGAAGTGGTGAAGTGACCAGTTGTGTGCAAATGACCACAAATGGTCGGGCTGATTCGGTGACAATTCACTACCCTACTACGAGCAGCACAGGTTAGAGAGTTGAATGTGCTCATGCTTGACCTCAAGCCAGCACTTTGAGGCTGCACAGCAAGGTAGTATTGATTACAGCACATCGATGTTCGAGCGCTGTCATTAAAAGCTACATCAAGCGAGCAGCGCACGAGCTCGCGCTGCAGCGCGATTCGCACGTACGTATGTTACTGCGAGCTTATATGCATTGCATCAGTTATTTATCAATTACTAAAGGGACAGAGGGCCGCTACTACAGCGCAGGCTTGACTAGCGGCATGCAGTCAACAAAGATTGCAGGATACCCGCCGTTTCGCAGCATGTCGAAGACCGCTGCCGTCGCGGCGCGTACGATCGTGCGCTCGAGCAGTTCGTACACTGCGGCATGCTGAAAGACCGCTGCCGTCGCGGCGCGTACCGTCGTGCGCTCGAGCAGTTCCGTACACGTGTCTGCTTATCGCTGCTGTGAATTCATTTATAGAAAGGATTTCCTCGCGTTTGTGCGCCTGAATCTAGCAGCGTGCAAACCTTACCTGAAGTTCAACTTCGCACGTGCGTGACTCGCTTCACTTGCGATTGACACCGCGCTAAAACTTCGCCGCTTATTTCTTGAACGGCGTACACGTATTCGGCGTTGCATAATTTCTTGCCTTTACGCAGCATGCCACCCATGGAAAAATCTTCGGCGCCCGATATTCGCTGCAAGCCGTGGTACAACACAACCGAAAGTGGCGGGTCCATATTGTAAACGTGCTTCCCGAAGCAGACGACCGAGCTTGGTACTACCCAGTTTCGGATTGAGGGCGCTTCTTAGCACCATTTTTGCAGCGCCCCTTGGGCAATGCAAGAGCCCCATTGCGAGCCGGTGGAATTTCACTGCTGTCATCAACCCCTTCGTGTGTACATTGCTGGTTTGGGATTCCACAACAAAACAGCAACTACCAGCCTTCCGTAATTGCTGGTTTGGGATTCAACAACACAACAGTAATTACCAGCCTTCCGTAGGGGCGCAATCGAAACAAGAGACGTTTCTCGCGCAGACTAAGCCTACGTTCACACTTGGGAAGCGGCAAGCGGGCCGAAAGGCCAAAGCGGCCGGAAACTTTTTCCGCGCCTGTCCAAGTTGTTCACATTTGTTTTGCTACAGCCGCGGCCGCCGCTGCCGTTTTCGTCCAGATCCGTCTAGTCTGCGTACGTTTGGCGGCGTGGTGGCGCTCATTATCGCGTTATTTCGAGCGGTATGTTCATTCTTTGACCCACGTACCATCATCAAAAGCGATCATTTCACGCAACTTCGCGTATCATCCGCGACCTTCGGTAAATTCCTCGTTGGCGTTCCGTAATTCTCCGCACACGGGCGCGGTAGCGCAGAGTCACAGGTTGGTGCCTAGGCGTGAGAATATTTCTTTAATAGCTTTTATTTACAAGTTGTAAAAACATTTCATCATTTCGTATTGTCGGCGTCTCCAGCAGGACACCAAAGGGGCAATGGGAACACCACAGCTACCACCCGGGCTGGCCCTTGTGTTGGGGCTCGCCAAAGCCTGCGCGTCCTAAGTGAGACCTACGCTCCCTATCTATCGTCGCGACGAGAAAAGCACCCCGCTACTTCTGCAACATACCGTACACGCGCGAGGTGAATTATGGAGCGCCAACGAGGAATCTGCCTAACTATTGTCTGCCATGGAAGTGGAAGAAGAAATGGCTTTTATACTTCTACCTACTTGTTTTCTAGAACTGGACAATGAATAAACGGAAGACGCGGACACCTCGGAAACGGCGGTGGTGGGTTCGCCTGGCTTTGCAAAATCGCGAGAAGTTGGGTCACGCCAAGTCTTCGTTGCCGCACCTCCAGTCGCGCGACGTTGAATACTATCGCGAGTATTGCTGACAGTACCTTTTAGTGCCACTCTTGTCGTAGAGCAAGGGCTGCTTCTTGATCGCGTCGATCAGCATTGCAGCCTACACTTTTGGTGCCATGTTCAATTTTGCGACCGGTTGTTTACATGCTAGTGTAGCTTCCAGTGAAGCAGAACGACTTTCCGCCGCGTTTCCGCTTCGCCATGGCGAAAAAATCGGCCCGAGACCGATTTGGCTCGATTCTCTGCCTGTTTTGCCGCCTAGGCGGGTGGATTTTTGCAAGATTTTGCCGCTTCCTACAGTTTCGAGACCAAGTGTGAACGTAGCCTAAGATCCTGCGCGAGCGCGGCCTAACCGGCCCCTGAAGGGAAGCGGCGAAAATGTATACCTGAGATTTCAACCACCTGGGGTCTTTAACGTGCACCTAAATCTAAGTAAACGGGCCTCGAGCGTTTTCGCCATCATCTAAAATGCGGCTGCCGCATTTGTTGCTTCATTTGTTGCGCATTTGTTGCTTCAGAATGCGGCCGCCACATTCTCGCCCAAAACTTCACACAGTGTCAAAGCCTTGACAAACACCGTGACAGTTTTTTCCATATGCAGACATGATTCGCTGTAAATTACCAACCAAACGGAAGCGCCCAGGAATGAAATTGTCAAGTAGCACCGGTTTCATGAATTATGTCAGCGCGAAGCGATGAAAACAAAGGGAGGGTAAGAGGGGGGGGGGGGGTGCGGAATAAAATTCGCCCCCCCCCACCCCCCTCACCTGGCTATGCCCCTGATAGATATAGATAGTTAGCACCCGGAAAGTGTGTGAATGCTCATGCATTAGACAGGAATGGCAGAGTCCATTTCACGGTGACTGTCGATGGTAATACGTTTATAGCATTCCTTATAAACATAACTAAAGAAGCACATAACTCAATACCGACGGATGTATTCCACCATTTTATTCTAACGAAAACTGGACTACTCATCTTTCTCCTCCTTCGTCCCTTTGGTTCTTTCGTGGCTTGCATGCAGCACGCTTCAGCCTCCCTGACTCTCCTTGTACGCACCTCCGAAAACATTTTCGGTGGAGGCGCACTCTCCTTTACCAGAGGCTCCCAGATACCATATTGTCTTCAAGAAGCCGTGCTGTGATGCAGTCTTTACCACATGAAAGGGTCCGTGAAATTTCACATCTGAAGTCCCAACGCCATTTCTTATTCGGACTTTGTCATCAACCTCTATGTGTGGTATTTCGTTGTTGCGTCTTATGTCAAAGTGTCTCTTCATGCGTTGTTTGTAGATATCCTCTCCCTTGTGCGCTTTTCTTCGTTTCGGTAAGTTGAAGCTTACCAGGGATACCCAGTTCGTGATCCGCAGGAAGTGTCAGCGTGACTCCTGAGGCGGCAGAAAGAGGGCTGCACCCCCCCAATCCACTTGTGTGTGATCGGCTATGGTGCCTCACAGCAGCCTCTATGCAGCATTTCCACCCACCTGCGACCTTTGGGTACATTCTTATAAATTGCTTCACATTTTGGATGGCACGCTTCGTAAGGCCGTTTGTGGTGGGGTGGTAGGGCGAACAAAATTTGATAGTCATGCCATGATCTCGAGTCCACTTTGCTAGTTTAGCACTATGGAAGGCAGGTTCATTGTCACGCACTATAGTCTTCATATGTCTAAAACATTCGGCTTGAAGAAGAGCAATAACACTGTGGGCGTTTTCCTTTCCTGCCTTCGCCGTAATCATTCTGGTGCATTCGTGTATGCAAAGTAAAAACGCTTGCGTTTTCCTGATACCTGCACCCGCTTTCTTTAGCTCCACAAAACCAAGTGAACGACTTCAAAGGCGACTCGTGAATGCTGCTGAATTATCACAATGTCTGTCGTCTGTCTGAACTTCACTTTGTTTACTTGACATGTGTGACATATGCGTACGTAATTGCTAATGTCTTCTTTCATACTTGGCCATGTAAACTGCTACAGTTGCTTGCTGTATGTGCGCCGAAACCCATCATGCCCACCTGACTCTGGAGTATCATGGTAAAGGTTTAGGATCTTCGGAACCATTCTCGGTGGCACATGGTACTTTCCATCGATCTCTTCAATTTCTTCTGTGCCTTCCCACAGCTTCACGTAATTTATCTGTTCCATGTGTGTGTTTTGGAGACTGCAGCTTATGTAACCGTAATGTTTACGGTTACATAAACATTACGAACAGGAGAAGGCTATCAACAGGAGAAGGCTATGCACGAAGGCGAGCTTTCTGGTAGAAACACAGACTCTTGCGTTGGCCGATCCCCGAGGTAGTGCACAGCCGTGCCAAAATTTCTGTTACTTTCTGTTACTGTTTCGCACTTTAATTATTTCAGCCTGAGAAGATTTAACATAAAAGGCATGCGCTGTCGGTGTTTTGTTTCGTGGCATTTGTTTGTGGGCTGTCATTGTCAAAATTCCGAGGACTAACTTGGGGGCCCTTAAAGGCTGTTTCACATGGTGCGATTTTGCAGTGCGATTTTCGCATCGGAAGTGCGATTTCCGTCGCATGCGACGAAAATCGCAGTCGCAGGGCCGATTCTGTGATTTTCAGCTGCGACCAACCGGTTGGTCGCAGCGTCGCGGCGATCTTTCCGTCGAAATTGCGCCGAGAGCTATTTCGTGGTCTGTTTTGGGAAATGGCGTCTCGCTCGACAAGTGCAATGCGCGCGGAGTGGATTGCTGAATCCGGTACGTACGTATGCGAAGGGAGAATAAAAAACTTGTGCCATAAATTCCATTCTTCCATTTCTATGCATTCGTTGACGTGCTACGTAGGAAACAAAGTGCATTTTCACCTTTGCTTCGTATGCTGTAGACACACCTATGCGAGTTCCCAATACTACGAGGTGTTCAATCGCGACAAGACGACATGGCTTTTTCGGGTCGTCACAATTTTAATTTGTTAGTAGCATACAAAAATCGCGTGTACAGAGCAGTTTATCTAATTGCAACCTCTGCAAGGGCAAATGACAAGGCAGCAAAGTACCCTAAGTTTCAACGTTGCGCTGAACGCGCGACCGTTTAGATGCATTCTTTTCCTGTTGGTTTTGCATCTTGAAAGGTTATCTGACCTCACTTGCTTATTAAATTTGAAATGCCAAGCGTACAGGCTATTGTAATGAATTTTCTACGATAGCATATTTAACTCCATGGCTTGAATAAACAGTCAAATTGTTGTCGAATACTCATTGCACGTTAAGTCGTATCTTCTGTGGTGGAGAATTTTCTTTTTTCCTACGCAGAAACCAATAAATCTTGAATATATTGAGGCCTTTTTATCCTATTCATCCTTTCTTTGAACCGTAATCAACACCCGGCGTTGTTACTTAGTGGCTATTGTGTTGGGCTGCTAAGCACGAGGTCGCCGGCTCAAATCCTAGCCACGGCGGCCGCACGTAAAACCCCATAATGTTATTAACGGTAATTAACTATACAGTTACATTATTGGCTTGCTATGGTGGCACAATGACAACGCATCTGCCTGCAGCGTTGCGTAAAACTTGTGCAACAGTGTGAAATGCAGTCAAATAGCCTGTTATGTAGATGGAACAGTAGAGGACACGTTAAAGAAAAGTAAATCAAAACTGTGAAGTCAGCCAGTGATGCATCTCTTCTTCAGAACAATTGCATCTTTGAAGTATGAATGGTTCTGGCACGTCCACAGTTAATCAAGTACGCAGAAACATCCTTGCCTAAATGTTTCCAATAGCAATTTCTAATAAGTTTGTGATCACATTAACCATATATAACGATATCCTCTCTGATTACTGCATAAGTAATGAAGTACAATGCTACTTGCAAGAACATTTCAACCTGGTATTTTAACAGAAATTTCTGCATTTCAAGTATACACAATATGCAGTTTATTCAATAATGGGCCACAAACAGCTTTTTTTTTTGCAATGACACACCCATTTATTGCAATTTTTACGTACATGCAGGCAAGAAAAAACAAATCTGTCGACAACAAAATGTTTCTTCAATTTATTCACCTGCCACTGTGGCCATGGAAGGTGAGGGGTTGAATTGCCAGCTGTGGCAGACGCATTTCGATAAGAGTCCTTGGTGAAAAAAAAGCTCTTGCACTTAGATTTAGTTCATCATCATTTATTCTACCCTTAAACTTCCAAAGGCATGCATGTGCAAAATATAACAAGCAATACTAACGCCCACAAAAAAAGCAAAGCGAACAATTGTAAAACAAGCATCTCTCAGTTACTTCGAATGTGCAAAACATGCATTACGTCAATATGTACTGTACAACAGCTCTGCACAAATAAGCATGATCAGGCATAGAAAGTACTCTATCAGGTAGCTGGTTCTACAGATGTACAGGGCTTGTCTGGGAAGTAGTAGGACTGATTTTTTCCCGCCAAAACGTCGTGAAGGCAGGGAATGTTACTGCGCTGGTTGGGTGTTGGGGGGTCTTAGCTACGAGTGCACCAGTCGCCAGTCGTCTCCAAGCTTTCACGCCATGTAGATCGAGTTTAAGGTGAACCCCTTTCAAGGTGCCTTGTCATCTGCACAATGAATTGTTTGCCAGAGCAGCACTATGCGGTGAAGTTTTGCGTCAGACTGGGTGAAACTGCGAGTTAGAACCATGGCATGATCAAGACTGCTTATGGAGTGATGCCATGGGTCGATCAAGTGTTTTTGAGTGGCACAAATTGTTTCGAGGGGGGAAAAGATCAAGTTTAGGATGAGCAACGGTCGGGAGCAGAATCACGGAGGCTCCACGACGACAATGCACCGAGCCACATCGCCTTTGCTGTCATGGAATTCGTGACCAACCATGGCATCAAACAGCTTCCCTAGCCACCCTACAGCCCAGATGTCACTCCTTCAGACTTGTTCCTCTTCCCCCGACTGAAAAGGGTCGCGAAAGGACGGCACCACGGCTCGGTCCAGGCCATTCAAGAGGGCATAACGAGGCAGCTGAAGAGCATTCCAGTTTCTGCGTTGCGGGGAGCCTTCAGTGATCGGCAGATTCGATGGGAACGCTGTGTTGATGTACAAGCGGTATATTTTGAAAACTATTAAGTTGATGTGTCAAAATTGTGAATAAAGTTTTTTTTTATTTCACTACTTTCCGGACAAACCCCGTCCGGACAAACTCTGTATAAAAGCCAAAAGACATAATTACATCATCACGCACACAGCAGAAAGAAAACCTTCAAGAATTGTCCCTTCTGACATATATGAGGGGGCAGTAAGCCGCAGAAACATTATTAGAGGGCATTGTGTAATACTGCTTATGAAAAAATGAAGAGAGTATCTATCAGCAAACCTTTGTAGACCGAGCCTCCTTTACAGCAAACACTGCCTTGCCCGATGTAAAAGGCAAAAATAAAATGGTACCCGTTGTGGAGGCTAAGGCATCGCGCTGCAAAGCACAAAGTCTCGGAACCCGGCCGCTGCGGCCGCATTTTACCTGGTGCAAACTGCAAAACCACCTGTGTGCTGTGCATCGAGTGCACAGCAAAGAACCCCAGGTTGTCAAAATTAATCCCGAGTCCCTCACTATGGCGTGCCTCATAATCAGATCACGAATATGGCACCCCAGAATTTAAATTAATTTTGATTGAAGAATAAGACGAGCTGCTTTGTTTTGTAAAGGTTTTAAACAATTTGTCAGGGTTTCTGAATGAGAATTTTTATTATGGATGCAATACTACAACCTTGCAGCCTGTGAGGTATATATGTGAATAGGTAAATAAATACATAAGCACATGTCATTCATTACTCTGCATACACCTCTCACCAGCCCTCCCTCAACAAACATCACTGTGTTGATTTCTCTAAGTGCGCGTCCAGATTAACTGCCATTTGCATTTCGATATAGCTTGTGACCTATGCGGTGTATAAAGAAACCTTGCAAAAGATTACACGTTGGATTGTTGAAAATAAGACAATTGTATCGCAGTTACCTTAACAGACTTTAATTAACCACTAGATAAAAACTTCACTTTGCATAGATTCCAACAAGTGCACTAAAACTGCAATTATTTTGTTAATTAATGTGGTCATTACTGCATGGGTACATCTTGTAGATTCAAAAACAATGTTGAATAAATTACTTTGGTGGAACACATTAAAAATGCATACATCACTGCAATTCCAGCACCAGAACATGATAGAAACACACACTATAGGATGCGAACAAAATCCACAATGTTTGGATCACGAAACTTATGAAAGAGCAGTTTCATTCCAACACTGTTAACGATAGGGAGAAAGAGAACCTAATCTTGTCCAAGTAAAAAATTGCATGCATTAGTTTAGAGATATAATCATTGCTTAACACTTTCTAAATGAATCATTATAGCTTGCTATCAACATTGAAGCAGCCTTTCAACATAAAGAAAAGGAATCGGCTGGCTTTTCCAGCTTTGAGCATTGAACTGCAGGCAACTCAAGCGGGCATAAAATTGTGCGACTTGAATCTGTTTGGGAATACCAGACAGAAATGAACATTGAGGCTTTCCTTTGTACTTTCTTACTTTGCCTGAGTAATCTAATTAGCATATTTCAGAAATGTTTATCTGATAGTGGTTAAGCACATGACTAGTTTAAGAAATCTGAGTGATTGCTAAAAAATTACAGTGAAGGAACTATAAAATTTAATAACATTGATAACAATATACTAATGATATTTCTTTGCACAAAACAGGCTAACTGTGAGAGGTGTGAAGGAAGGGGGAAAACCCTACGGCAAGTGCGCCTGCCAGAATGCCGTGGGCCTGCGTTCCTGCATTATGCATAATACGTATTGATATGGCCTTTTTGTTGGAGGTTCAGAGTACACTAACAGCGCGAGACACACAACAAAGTAGACGACAGGCGTGTCTTTAGGAATTCTATGATGCCCTGCACACGTTTCAGCACAAATGACGGTATGCATAGGCAACCGCTGTTGCGCACTCCAAAACAAATTTAAACTTCAAAACGTTCTTAAATTACAAAACGCACGTATTACTTGGTCCTAATAAAGAGAGGTCAATTATATTATAACGTCCATGTCTTTTTCATTACATTAAAAGAATTTATGCGGCGTGTGCGACAAAATCTGGCAGCAAGCAACCCTGGGCGTCGCATCAGTCGCATTGTTGACATCACACCACGTTGACATCGCACCGCGTAAATATAGCGGCACAATTAATTGCGACCGTCGAAAGTACTTATGTATATGTACAGCTTGCAGCGGGTACTAAAAGGGAGGCAATATTGTATACAGTACATTTAAGTTAATTATAACGAGATGAAGAAGAACGAGAAATCCGATCGTTTTAACTGATCATATCGCTATCTCTTGACTGCCGTAAAAAGAAGCTGCCGAACATACCTTTGTAGCACCGAAACCAAATTTGCCACTTACGTTGCACAATGTAGGCTGTGAAAAATACGTTTACTTTTAAAACTCTAAACAGCGTCCAAGCGTTAGGCGCGCTGAAATAGTCGGAAATCTGCACTTGCTTTGGCGGAAGTTTCAGGTTCACGACCGCTGTGTGCATCGCGTTCCAGCTGAACACCACTGGCGGCCATAATTTAGCGTGCATGAAATCAACGAGCCACTGAACATCGGTGTCAATCTCGCCGTCACAGATCTCTTCGCAGATCGAGGCCGAACATATCTGCACACTGATAAACTCCTCCATCGAAGCACCACTTATGTCATCGCCAGTAGCTCCGAGAGTTCGGTGCCATCGGCGGCTTCCACCGTGTTGGCTTCACCCAGGTTGGCAGCTTCGCCCTGGCGCACAAATCCAGCCTTTTCCGTCGATCGGCACGGCCACTGCTTCGAGCATTCGTGATCGTGGCACGCTTCCGGTTTTCGTAGCAACGCGAACATCGGGATTATTCCGCGCGGAAAACGCCGGCGTTCTACAGCTTATTCATCTGCTCTCTCCCTCCGCTCCTCTTCACGCTTTCGCGCGTGCTTTCTCTTAAAGCCCCTCCATACACGTTTTCGCCGACCAAGTAAAAGCAGCGGTGGCGCGTGGCTTTACTTTCTCCATCGAGGAAGGAAACCCCGGGAGAGGCCCTGGCCAGCACGAACGAACGTATTAGAGAAGGTGCGGCGGAAGTCACGTGCTGTTTCTCGCAAAGGAGCACTGAAACGGGCACCCCAAATGTCAACGTTGCCATGACAACCGCGCTGCTGAAGCTTTCGCTGCTGCTCGCGGTCTCTGAAAAGTGAGATACGATTTTTCCGCCGGTGTCTTTCCCGCAGCACCTCTTGTTCGCGAGAAAAGCTGACTTTGGAGTGTGGTGTGTAAGCTTGAAAGTTGCGTTTCGGGTCTGCGAGTGTGAGTGTCGGCCAGCAACAGATACACTCAAGCAATCACGGCGCGGACCTTCGTTGTCTTCTTCAATGTACCACGGAAAAACACAGGAGCCCGTCTGCTTCACTAAAACTGTAGCAGTTTTCGTGAAGCAGACGCGCTCCTGTGTTTTTGTGCGTACAGACGTTTTGTAGGCTTTGTTTTGACGCGCGTCAGGAGCACACACTTCCGGCGGCTCGTAACAATGCAAGTTCAAAGTTCGCGCCCATCTTCTCCGGCGAGCTGCAGAACCCCTGATTGTAGGCGCAAAGAGAGGTGGCACACCAACATGGCTGCACTTCCGGCTTCAAAAAAAAGTAACGTCTGGTCAGGTAGTACACTGTAGTCAGGGCCTCTCCTGTTTTGTTTCCTTCCTACTCATGTTCCTACATGACTTTCTCCATAGAGTTTCACACACTGAGAAACTCTATGACTTTCTCCTACTGTTGCCAGCTGACTTCTCGCGTCAACAGCTTGCTTCCATGTGCGCATGCGCCGAGTGGTGGTGACGGCGCCGCGGCACAGGCAGTGCGGCGCGCGTGTCGTCTGCTAGAAACGCGGGCACTCGGCTTATGGTACCGCAGCCGTCTGTCTCTATTTGACAGTTATCAAACAGAAAAGAAAAAAAAAAGAATGCATGCGCACAGATAATAAAAGCGCAAATAAACATATGGTACCCCCTTTTCTGCACGTATGCGATATATTTTGAATGGTCTTTAGAGGAAGCAGACGATGAATAATGCTGCACTACAAAAAAAAAAGAAAAAGAAAAAAACGCAACAGAAGTTCTGGCTTTTCACGCCTGAACATCTGCGAGGGAGTGAAGGTTCGAAATATGCAAGTTGCACGCTTTGTTTACCACGTCTGCAGTATGTTTATTCCTGCCTGACGGAACGAGATATCTTGATACTTGTGCGTAAACAGACTGAGCAACAGGACAGGAAACGATGCACTGTTTTGTTCCCAACAGTACATCCCGGTACGAAACAATGGACGCGAGATGTTTTCGCTCTTCGCGGCACCGTCTGATCTTCAGCTACTGCACCAGTGGCGACAAAAAAAAAAAAATCCTGAAAATAAGCGAGCGCTTAAAGCAAAGGAGTATGTGCGCGACACATCGAGACGCACCTTGTTTTTGATAGGTACTTCAGCTAACACGAAGGTGATGTCCTAGTAGATGCGAAGAAAGTGCCTCGACTTCGAAAGGGGGGCGTTCCTTCAATTTATGTGGGAATAAGTCACAGTGGGTATGAGGCTGAAGTAGTCGCACGGTGTGTGCAACCCTGTGGCGTGACAGTGGACCCGCACGAGATTCTGGTGAAAATTACAGATGTATTCTTGAACCCATTGGTCGTGGAACCAATCGAAGTACTCGTGCATTGCTGAATTGTCGCAAAAGTGCAAGCACGTTTCTGCGGCTTTGATTCACTGTTAATTCGCGGCTAGGTAGTCCGGCGTGCGAGACAGCGGCCGGCGAAGTCGGACACGTACGTCACACTGGCCTCGCCAGGATTGCCGAAAGTTTACCACCTGCCCTGTTTGGCACGTTTAACGTGGCCCGCAGCAGCGCACCGACTTGCTCGATCAGCTCTCGCAGCGCGCACTTTTTCGTTTTTGTTGTCTCAACACATTTTCGTTCGGCGAAGGCGCAATCTCTGCACGCTATTTTTAGTCCAGAGAGCAAGCGAACCTAAAATCCAGCTTTGCACTTTATCGCGAGCATGCGCTACGAATCTGTGGCGAACCTTTCCCGCTACCTTTGCGTTCCTGTTATCCATTTTACATTCAAGATTTGTGCAACGTGACTGCTGCTTCGCTTAGAGTATTTGGCCCATTGTGTCTCTCGTAAGAACAAAAACGATAAATAAGAAACCGAAGGATCTGCTTGCTACAATAAAAACACATTTGCACACAATTTGCAGGTATGTCTTGTGGTGCGGCGCCTGACCACGACTGATTACTCCCCGCTGCCTTCGAACGTGTCACTTATCGCTGCTGTGTAAACTAATGAAATAAAAAAAGTATGTTTCTGTGTAAATTAATGTTAACTCACCGACTGCATGAATCTTACTAAATGTCCATGTTATTCTAAAATTCACGTATCCTGCATTTTAAGTGGCGAAAACTGTGTTAGCCTCTGAGCTGCCAAGTTGCTTCAGAAACTGAGATGAGATACAACTGCTTTGATAATTACGCATTCTCAAACGAGCGCCTACTAATTTGCACTAATTATACGGGTAGCGTGTCCAGGCCGCAAGGAAGGCGTACGGCTATGCCACCCCATAGTTATTTTGCATGCTGGCGCGTACATGTTGTGCTTACATAGAGCGATTTACCGACGTTACCCGGGACCACCTGAAACTCCGATGTACCGATTTTCGCCGGTGTAATATACGCGGTAGTTCCGCGTTGTGCGCCGCATTAATCAAGGAAAGATTGAGTACCGCGGCGACATTCGCATCATCAACTGCATTACCACGCCGGCTATCACATGAAACTGGCGCATGTTGCAGCACGCATACGCTGAACCTTATCACGACGCCAGTAACAACCTCAACGCAAACTTACTGAACTTCGCTGCAGCGCTTTACTGCAAACGTAGTACAAGCAACAGGGCCGTGTTCTCTTCACACAAACAACAAACCGATGCTCGGCTGAAAAAAGAAAAAAAAAGAAAACTTTCTCGAGCAATATGTCGAGAACAGAACTATTGCCGTCGTCGCAGCTTTGCTATGCGAAGATTCGCAATTCATGTGGCTCTTTGGCGTCGGAACACCGCAAAATGCAGCAAAATTGCACGGCCGTGCGGAGTTTTGTAGATGGCTGCGTCGTTCTAGAAGCGCACCCGATCGCAGTACGAAAGCTACGGACGGAGCGTCTGCTCCGACGCTCCGACCTCCATTTGAGGTTTCCTGCGCTCGCCGCTAGGTGTCGCATGAATTGCTGAGTCGCGAATATTGTAAATCTTTTGGTTGACCATTCTTTCACGTCATTTCTGTTTTTGCGTGCTTCGCGTGGTGATCATGCTATTTTTATTTTGAAAAGGTACCGCCTGCCCCGTGAGGTCGGCTGCATTGGGAGCGAGCCTCCGAGCCGCAGTTGCATTCGCGGCCGCTTGGCTGGCCCGAACGGCGCTACTTGCGGGGGATGCGACGCGTAGGCGTCTACGGGCGACGGCGTTCCTTGCGCGTTGCTCACGCTTTTTCTACGACGTTCCCAGACAAGTGTCCTTGACCAAAGCTCCGTATGTAAAACCAGCGCTGACGCGAGCTCCTCTCACACCCCACTCGTCCGTTGACCTACATTTAGGGGCGAAGCAACTTAGGGCCGTGCCTTGTCCCTCGTAGTCCGTAGCTCTGGTTTGTATGGGGACCGCTAGGGGCGCTGCGGTGCACAAGGGCTACATAAGCGCTGTATATACTGTACACATGTTCAGTATATGATATATATATATATATATATATATATATATATAGTATATGTACGCGAGGCTCCGGAAACGGAAGCCGGCTTCCGGCTAACGCTTCCGGCGTTTTGCCCGAACGATCTCCGGTGCTTCGTCCACTCATCATCATTCACTTCGTGGATATGCGGTGTTTTTTTTCCTACACCACCATTGGTTGCCACACCTCACGCTCTCCCCCTTCAGCACGAATATTGGACGGCGCGACTTACGTCAACCCCCCTCCCCATACTGCATTTCATCTGCACCCTCTCACAGTATTCTCACATGGGGAAAGCTCACTCCAACCCCTTTCCTCTTGTTGAGCTCTTCTCTCCCGCTAGGCCACGAGACCCCTCTTTAGCGAAGTACGACAACGACGGCACAGGGTCGGCATAAATAGCTTCGCTGTAAAAGCGGGTCGTTAACAAGATTTCCAATACTCAGATTCGGGAGCCACAGATTTGGCGCCGCGCGCTTGCCACGTGGAACTGAGAAGAATGCCTTCCCGTTTTTCCGCCGGTTTGTGCAATGAGGTGCGCAGCGCCCTTTCATTGTAGCAACTTCGCCGCACTGACAAAGTCCGTATAGTAATTTTGACGCTGCGCCGCATAGGGCAACAAAAGAATGTCCACCCAAACTGCACTAAACGACACGACACATCCAGTACTGGCGCGGCGGGCGGCCGTGCAGGCACAGCCCTGAAGTTGGCTTTCTCTCAAAAGGATGCTTTTCGCGCACGTGTCCAGATCTGGCGAATAGGGGCGCGAGCGGCGCGTTCAATCGGGCGCGCAACTCTGCTCCGCAAGGGCATCATTCAAGATAGTTTCGAGATACGGTGCGCATGACCGTGCCAGGGTACGTTTGATCGGTTCTTGCCGCCACCGGAGTCCTTTGATCGCGGTTAACAATGATTCGACACGGATGGACAAGGAGCTAAACGGCGATAACAGCTTACGATGATCGGATAAAGTCCCTATATATAGTAAAAGTACCGCCATCTACTCTTTCCTCCGCCGTCTCGTCTCCAAAAGCGCTTGTTTTTTCCTTTACTTTTTGCTTGCGAAAGCAAGTCGACGGTGATGCCCCTCGAAAGCCCCCGTTGAAGCTTGCAGGCCTAAAGTCCCTATATAAGAAAAGTACCGCCATCTACTCTTTCCTCCGCCGTCTCGTCTCCGAAAGCGCTTGTTTTTTCCTTTACTTTTTGCTTGCGAAAGCAAGTCGACGGTGGTGCCCCTCGAAAGCCCCCGTTGAAGCTTTCAGGCCTAAAGTCCCTATATAAGAAAAGTACCGCCATCTACTCTTTCCTCGGCCGTCTCGTCTCCGAAAGCGCTTGTTTTTTCCTTTACATTTTGCTTGCGAAAGCAAGTAGACGGTGGTGCCCCTCGAAAGCCCCCGTTGAAGCTTGCAGGCCTAAAATCCCTATGTAAGAAAAATACCGCCATCTACTCTTTCCTCCGCCGTCTCCTCTCCGAAAGCGCTTGTTTTTTCCTTTACTTTTTGCTTGCGAAAGCAAGTCGACGGTGGTGCTCCTGAAAGCCCCCGTTGAAGCTTTCAGGCCTAAAGTCCCTATATAAGAAAAGTACCACCATATACTCTTTCCTCCGCCGTCTCCTCTCCTAAAGCGCTCGTTTTTTTCTTTACTTTTTGCTTGCGAAAGCAAGTCGACGGTGGCGCACCTAGAAAGTCCACGTTGAAGCTTTCAGGCCGGGCGCTCGCCGCCGCTGCCGCCGGCGACTGCGGCTGCGCAGAGGACTTTCAACATGGCTCAGAGGCGGAAAAAAAAACAAAATATAAAGAAGTGACAAGCGCGCGCTATCATCGTCCAATCGGAGATATACGAGAGAGAGAAGCGGCGTTTATCAAAGGAGCGAACGCCGCTTGCCTCCGGAGGGTACGGACGCGCTCCACATAGGCTCCGTTATTTTTCACTCTTCGTGGCGGATAATCGACTGCGAATGGCCTGAATTCTACCAGAATCGGTCTGTGAAGGTGCCCGGCACCGGTCTGCTCCGTGTTTGGATCATTTCCGTCCAGATTTTCCTATTTTTCGTCGATTTTCCTCCGACGCCGGGCTGGCCCGGGCCGCCGGGCCTAACGAACGCCGCCGGCTGCTCATCGCCCCGTCTCACCTCCGGGTACGCGTCGCAAGATGCCGTACCACGTCGAGGGAGAAGAGCTTTCGCCCCAAGAATTTGAGGATGACCCACGCTGGTCCCGAGCCATTCGGGCCCGCAACAAGATCTACCCCGCGCTGAAGCAAGCGCGGGCGAGTGACACGTCAGCGCTATCCGGATCTCCGGCAGGTCCAGGCAAGCCTGCCGCCCAGCCGCAAGGCAAGTCTGCTTCGCCAAAGTTGAAGAAACACCCTCCTCTACCCCGGCTACCGGCCACGGACTTCAATATTGTTTTCCGACCGCGCGGGGGCCTCGATCTTCGACCCATCAACGGAGGTGCTCTCCTCCCGATCCTCTGCGCTGGAGCAGAGATTGACTACAATCAAGCGAGGAGCCAAGACAAGCTACGGATTAACCCACACAACAACTCTCTCACTGTGAGTACGCCCTCCGAACCCCGAATGAAGCGATACGTTAAGCTCCAAGGCCTACAACTCAATGACCAACAGTACCCGATGAAGGCGTATGTCGCTGCTCCCGACAACGCAATCAAGTGAATCCTGTACAACGCCGTGTACAACCAGTCTCAAGAGGAGATATTCGAAGACCTAGTGGCTCTTAACCCAAGCCGCACCTTCACCATCGCCGACGCACGCCAGCTTGGTCGCACCAAGTCCATCTTGGTGACTTTCATCAACACCACTGAAGTCCCACGGCAGCTGAACTTCTACGGCACCATCCACTCCTGCCACCCATTCAAGGCTAAAGTTGAGGCTTGCTTCAACTATCGCAAGCCAGGACATCGTGCCGAAGTCTGCCCAAAAGAGCGCACCGGTCTTTGTCCACGCTGCGGCATAGCCCATCCAGTAAAGCCAACGCCGGACTGCACACCCAAGTGCACACTTTGCGGTGGAGCGCACTTCACGGGCACCAGGCGCTGCAAGGTCCGCTTCGACCGCTCCGGCAACTCAAGCAACAACACTGCCAAATCCACCACCCGGACAACACCACCAGCGAGTCCAGCCCCTGTGTCTCCACCCGAGAGTTCCAGAAACTCAAGAAGTCCCCACCGATCCCCTTCAAGGTCCAGAAGCCGTTCTAGAACAAGCTTCCGACAAGGCCGCCATCGAAGCCGTTCGGTGTCGTTCCCGCCACTCCCGAGGCAAAAAGACCAGAACATCGAGAAACAGGTGAGCTGGCGTCCGCAACTTTCTTCGCTCGAGAAGGAAAACGCGGAGCTCAGAGCACAGTTAACTCACCAAAGCCGCAAAATTTCCGAACTAAAACAGCAATTACAGGCCCTTTAAAGGCGAGATCACTCCCCGGTAATGTTGCCGCCAGTGGTGCAGCCCCGGACACGTCCCGACGTTCCTGGATCCTCATCCGCCTCACCCTCGCACGCCACGTCACCCACACGCAGTCCTCCTGCCAAAAGGAAATCCAATACTGACGATGAACTGGCGCCTCAGCTGGTGGCCGAGCAGCTCGCACTCATAACGACGTCACTACAGACGCTCGAACGTGCTCTGCACTCTCTCCGCTCAGACACAGCTAGCTGGATGACTAATATATCCACCCGCTTCGAAGCCATTTAAAAGCGCCAATGCGCACAAGAAGCTTCATACTCTCAATTACAAACCCAGGTAAACGAGCTTTTCTCCAGAGGTCGCATTCAGCGCCCCACGCCCTCCGATCCCTCCGTAATCGCTCAACATGGCTGCGAAACATCACAGCATTAGAGTGTGGCAGTGGAATTGCAGGGGTTTCCGTGCTAAACGGGACAACCTGCAACTCCACCTTCAAAACCTTCCACCCCGGAGAAATCCCAACGATCATTGCCTTACAGGAAACTTTGGTCTCTGTCAAACTCAGGAAATACACCGTATACGAACCCACCAACCAACCCCAAACTACAATAGCAACCTTAATCCACCGTAATTTTACCGCCGTTGAGCACCCCCTAGAGGTAGCCGACATTGACGGTATCCTACTCGAACTCCTCCCCCGCACACGCAAGGCCACCAGCCTCTACATTCTCAACCTCTACAGCCCACCGAAAAGCCCTCCAGCCCCCCTCATTGAGGCTATGCGCAAAGCCCTTGTCCTCAGTTCAGGCAGTCCCCTTCTGGTTGTGGGTGACTTCAACGCAAACCACATCAGTTGGGGCTACCGCAAAAACTGTCATAAAGGCACAGCCGTTTGGACGTTTGTCCAAAATGAAGGCTTCTGAGCGAGAAGTGTGACATCTCAATGACATTTCCTTCCCCACCCGCATTGGATCTAGCGTCCAACACAACACCAGCCCCGACCTCACACTCTCGAAACACATCAGAGATGGTCGCTGGACCAACACCATACATTCCCTCGGAAGCGATCACTACATCCTCTGCACCGAGTTCAGTATCTCCTCTATCGCACCGCCCAAGCGACGTGCAGTCCACGTGGTCGACTGGGATAAGTTTCGCCGACTCCGGCAGACGGCCCCGGACCCAATCGCGGGTCTCGACACTTGGGCAACCTCGCTAACGCAACATGTAGAACAAGCAACATCCACCATTCCCGAGCCGGAAGAAGTAGCGGCAGCGGATAGCAGACTCCTTCGCATGTGGGAAGCCCATGCCAGCCTTCAAAAGCGCTGGCTAGCTCAAAAACACAACCGATCCCTGAAACGAGGCGGCGCATAGCCCGCCTCGTTGCTGAGATTGAGGCCCATGCCAGGAATCTTGCTCACCAGCAATGGGGGCAGGTGTGTGACCGCATGAGCGGCAATCTTGGTCTCAAAGACACCTTGTCCTTCCTGCGTTTTCTCTTAGATCCAGGTCACACAAAGGCCACTCAACGCAAGAACGTTACCCGCATACTACACCAGCTACCTTTGGAGGACGACGCCCTCCTTCAGGCTCTCAAAGACCAATACCTTACCACCAGCACGCCCATCCCCCTACCCTCCTACACCGGTGCTCCTAACCCGGCCTTGGATGAGGAAATTTCCACATCCGAGGTCCGAGCGGCAATGCACCGTCTTCGAACAACATCTGCTCCAGGAGCTGACCTAATTTCAAACAAAATGCTCCGTAACCTAGATGACCTATCAATCAAAGCAATTTAGGACCTTTTCAACCAATGCTGGCGTAATGGCACACTCCCAGCGCAGTGGACACACGCCCGCATCACTTTCATTCCCAAACCAGGCAAACTTCTCGAAATCAAGAACCTCAGACCTATCTCCCTCACCTCATGCTTAGGCAAGCTCTTCGAACACGTCGTCCTTGGTAGACTCCAAACCGTATGGACGACAACAACCTTTTCCCCGACACCATGATCGGCTTTCGCCAGCACCTCTCCACCCAAGACGTAATGCTACAACTTTCAGAAGATGTCCTACACCCCCGACACGCTAAACGCACTCGTGCCATCCTAGCTCTTGATCTAACCAAAGCCTTTGACAATGTACACCATGCGGCCATCCTGGAAGCGCTGTCCTCACTCCAGGTCGGCAAACGCACACATCAGTACATTGCGGCCTTTCTTCGCCACCGCACAGCTGAGATAACCTTCGGATCTCTTTCCTCACCTACATTCCCCCTAGGCAGCCGAGGCACTCCCCAAGGATCAGTCCTTTCTCCTCTCCTTTTCAACATCACCCTAATCCCCATAGCACGCGCCCTGGCCTCTATTCCCACTCTCTCGCACTCTTTCTACACGGACGACATCACACTGTGGACCACCACAGGCAGTGTTGGAGCTATGGAAGAGACACTGCAGGCAAGAGCTGACATAGTGGCAGCCTGTGCAGCCCAAGTCGGTTTCGCCTGTTCCCCCACCAAATCTGAACTCCTCGTCCTCCGACCCCCCCAAGGGACGACTGGATATCGGACCTCCACCCACATTGACAGTGACCATTGACGGCAATCCCATTCCCGAGGTTGAGAAGGTTCGCATCCTTGGCATCCTCCTTCAAAACAATGGCAAGAACACTGCCACTATTTCCAAACTCACGGCCACCATTCACCAGACGGTACGACTCATCCGCCGCATAGCTAACCGACACCGAGGCATGCACGAACATGGTCTCAGATGGCTAGTACAAGCCTTCGTTCTCAGTAGGGTAGTGTACTCATTGCCCTACCTTTTCCTCTCCCGGGTAGAAGAAGATAAAGTCAACTCCCTTATTCGACAGGCTTACAAAGCGGCCCTCAACCTACCCCGATACACATCAAACGAAAGGCTCCTCCACATGGGGGTCCACAGCACCCTCGCAGAACTTAATGAAGCTCACCGCTCGGCCCAACTCGAGCGGCTCTCTTCCACCGTTGCTGGCCGACGCATTTTGACCCGCATTGGCCTCAACGCCCCTGGATACTGCCTCTCGCAGAACACTCTTCCACCCCACATCCACCGTCTACTCACGGTACATCCCCTCCCCAAAAACATGCACCCGGAGCATCACACGGCTCGCAGAGCGGCCCGTGCGGAGGCTCTTCACAAGCATTACGGCACGCGAAGAGATACCGTCTATGTCGACGCCGCCTCTTACTCCTCATCCCCAGCCTTCGCCATAAGCGTCGTCTCCAACTCCCTGATCCCGCAGGTCATTGGCTCGGTCTTCGCCACCTCCTCTATGGAGGCCGAGGAGGCAGCCATTGCCCTGGTGTGGTAGGAGGACGTCAATTTAATGTTTATGCTCGGTGTGCGGGGCCGAGAGTTGAAATGCGCGGGCTTTTCTGTGCTTGTGTTCGGCGTGCGGGGCCGAAAAGCGCGGGAGTGAGCGTCGCTGGTGCGCGTGGACGGTGCGCGTGCCGGGAGAGACCGTCTGGAACGACGGGGCAGCCAGGCAGACAGAACGGACAGTGCAGCGAGATGGAGCGGACCGAACGCCGGCCCACGTCCCGGCATCCTGGTCCTGCACTGCGAACCGGGCGCCGCCCCAGCTTCTACCATCGTCGCGGGTCCTGTTGAGCTGGGCCTCGTCCCCGCTCGCACTACCGCTGCCGTGCTGCCGGGCTCGGGCCACGACCCAGAGCCCCCTGGTCCTGTTCCACAAACCGGGCGCCGCCCCGGCTTCTACCATCGACGCGGGTCCTGCGGAGCTGGGCCTCGTCCCCGCTCACACGACCACTGCTGTGCTTCCAGGCTCGGGCTACGACCCAGAGCCCTGGTCCTGTTCTCCGAACCGGGCGTCGCCCCGGCTTTCACCCACTGCTGTGCTGGGCTTCGCCTCGGCTCTCATCCCACCGCTACGGTGCCGAGCTCGGGCTATGACCCAGAGCTAACGCTCCGGAACCGGGCTACGTCCTGGTGCCACCCTGAACTTCACCCGCCGCCCGTAAACCCACCGCCGTCAGCGCCAAGTCCGCCGAGCCGTCGCCACGAGGCAGGACTCCTGTGTAGAATTGTGAGTGCTCGAGCGTGACACTTATCCAGCTTATCTGTTATAGTTCGTGTCCCGTATTCGTCCAATGTGCCGTTCGTGTCATAAATACGTCTCTTTGTGTCTCTGGTTACTGTCTTGTGCGTCTGGCTGACCTGCGCCCACAACATAATCATCACAATTTTGGCGAGCCTGCCAGGATCGGCTTTAACATCTTGCCGACAGCTAGACGCACGAGGGGAGACCATGGATATTGAGAGACTGTACGCGTTCGGCAAGGACATGGGCTTAGCTGGCGCCGCTCTTCGCGAATGGGTTGACGCGGAACGTGCGACAGAGAGGGACCTTCGCGCCCAAGCTCGTGACGATCAGCGCGCGAACATCGAGCTAGAAGAAAAACGGCTACAAGCCGAGGAACGCGTGTTGCAGCTGAAGCTCAAGCTTCAAGAACAGGCAGCCAGTTCTAACGCGCTACCGGTGAGCGGCGACGCGGCTGTACCAGCTATGATGGATGGCTGTAGTCCACACAAGTTACTGCCACCATTTAATGAAGCGCGAGATGATCTCGACGCCTATCTGCAACGTTTTGAGCGCGTCGCAGCGTCTCAAGAGTGGCCTCGAAGTAAATGGGCCCTATCGCTCAGTTTGTGCCTGACAGGGGAAGCTTTGGCTGTGATTAGTCGGCTTGATTCCGCGTCCGCCTCAGACTATGATCAGCTGAAGGCTACGCTGTTGTTGCGATTCCGGTATACCGCCGAAGGTTACCGCGAGGAATTTCGCAAAGCAAGACCAGAAGAGAAGGAGACGGGGCTCCAGTATGCTTCTCGCCTAGCGGGTCATTTCGACCGCTGGATGGAAATGGCGAAGGTCGAGAAGACGTACGATGCTCTACGCGACCTAATCATTGCAGAGCAGTTCATGAAGGGATGTTCGCTGGCACTGTGGATATTTTTGAAGGAAAGAAACTGCAAGAAACTGAGCATGATGGCACAAAACGCTGATTGCTTCTTAGAGGCCCAGGATCTTTCCAGTTTGGCCAATGACAAGTTATGTGAGGACAATGGAGAGATAAGTCGCCAGACAGAGTCCACTAAGAGACCGCCAAGAAGCCACACTCAATGCTTCTTGTGCAACAAGACAGGTCATCGAGCATCTGAGTGCTGGTCTCGGACGAGAAATAGCCCCCCAGCAACTGGCTGGTCGAGTGGCAAGACCGGTCCTCCAGGCGAAACAGGAGAGACGCAAGAAAGGCGACAACAAGCGTCATGCATGCTGTCAACCGGAGAAGCGAACGAGACCGGGACACCAGAAAGAGGATATGTCGTTCTTCAAAGCGGGGACACCATCCCAGTCGTGAACACGACGTGGACATGCACTTCAACAGTGTCTGCAGATGGAACTTTGCCAGTAGTGAAAGGATTTCTCGAGGGCAAGGCTGTAACAGTACTTCGAGATACCGGCTGTAACACTGTAGTGGTACGAGAAAGCCTGGTTCCAAGAGAAAAATTTACGGGAACTGCCAGCCCAGTTTTATTGTTGGACCAGACCATACATTGCTTGCCGGAGGCAGACGTCTTCATAGACACGCCTTTTTTCACGGGCATCGTGCGGGCTAAATGCATGCAGAACCCCCTTTATGATGTGGTCCTCGGGAACGTTAAAGGTGTCCGTCCTGCAGAGCAGGGAGTCTTACTGAAGTCCCGACCGCAACATAAAGCTAGCCATGTAGATAACACTGTGGCAAGCACGAACAACCCCGCCAGTTTGTCGATACCCACCATGAATACAGACGCCCGGCGTTGTTCGCGAAATATTGGACAGTATCTACGAGTGTCCAAAGATCACGCAGAGGAACTCCCCAAGGAAATAGCTGCAATGGCACAAGGCATACGGCCCACCTCCAGCCTACCGGTACTAAAAGCCGCCACTACAACTATAGATAAGGCGACCCTCGAGGAATTCCAAAGGAATGACGCCTCGCTACGGCGTTGTTACGAAAGTGTGGGTAACACTATGGTCGTAAATAACAGTGAAACCTGCTACTTTCTATCTGATGGTATCTTATACCGGAGACGCAAACTATTATAGGGAAAGGAATTGGAACAGCTTGTCGTCCCTAGACAGCTGAGACTGATGGTGCTCAAACGCGCACACGAGGGAATCCTCGCAGGGCACCAAGGCATAACTCGGACCACTGACTGCATTCTCACTGAATTTTACTGGCCAGGAGTGCAGTCCGAGACCAAGAGGTAGGTGAAGACCTGCGACGTTTTTCAGCGGATTGTACCTCGACATCTAGTCGGCCGTGCCCCACTTGGCAACGCACCTGTTACCGAAACACCTTCTTTCCGCGTGGACATTGACGTCGTCAGCACCGTCGTAAATCGGCATCGTCGTCGCCGTCGGCATCGTCGGACAAAATGCCAGCGACATGACCTGACCACTAGAAAGACCGTCAAGGGAGGTACTGCTTGGTAAACCGAAGACTGTGCTGTACACCTCGCATGACGGTTGCGGCACTCAGTGTTTTGCGTTACATGTGTTTATTCGACGCGTCCTACCTCACTGCCGCGTCGTTCTTGAACAGGGGGGAAGTGTGGTAGGAGGACGTCAATTTAATGTTTATGCTCGGTGTGCGGGGCCGAGAGTTGAAATGCGCGGGCTTTTCTGTGCTTGTGTTCGGCGTGCGGGGCCGAAAAGCGCGGGAGTGAGCGTCGCTGGTGCGCGTGGACGGTGCGCGTGCCGGGAGAGACCGTCTGGAACGACGGGGCAGCCAAGCAGACAGAACGGACAGTGCAGCGAGATGGAGCGGACCGAACGCCGGCCCACGTCCCGGCATCCTGGTCCTGCACTGCGAACCGGGCGCCGCCCCGGCTTCTACCATCGTCGCGGGTCCTGTTGAGCTGGGCCTCGTCCCCGCTCTCACGACCGCTGCCGTGCTGCCGGGCTCGGGCCACGACCCAGAGCCCCCTGGTCCTGTTCCACAAACCGGGCGCCGCCCCGGCTTCTACCATCGACGCGGGTCCTGCGGAGCTGGGCCTCGTCCCCGCTCACACGACCGCTGCTGTGCTTCCAGGCTCGGGCTACGACCCAGAGCCCTGGTCCTGTTCTCCGAACCGGGCGTCGCCCCGGCTTTCACCCACTGCTGTGCTGGGCTTCGCCCCGGCTCTCATCCCATCGCTACGGTGCCGAGCTCGGGCTATGACCCAGAGCTAACGCTCCGGAACCGGGCTACGTCCTGGTGCCACCCTGAACTTCACCCGCCGCCGGTAAACCCACCGCCGTCAGCGCCAAGTCCGCCGAGCCGTCGCCACGAGGCCGGACTCCTGTGTAGAATTGTGAGTGCTCGAGCGTGACACTTATCCAGCTTATCTGTATAGTTCGTGTCCCGTATTCGTCCAATGTGCCGTTCGTGTCATAAATACGTCTCTTTGTGTCTCTGGTTACTTTCTTGTGCGTCTGGCTGACCTGCGCCCACAACATAATCATCACACCTGGCTATCTCCTCCACCTCTGCCACTCACATGTTTAGTGATTCCAAGACTTGGTCCACAACTTCACCCGCGGACGCATATCGGGCGCCGCTTCACGACTTCTAGCTCGGATCCCCCCCCCCTTATGAGGCCGATCCAAATTTTATGGGTCCTTGCTCACGCGGGTCACCCCGGAAACGAGGCCGCCCATTCTCTAGCTCGAGGATTCGTCAGCCGAGCAGGGCAGGCCACCAACTGGGGAGACGCTCGCGAGCGCATGGTCTCATATCATGAAATTTCCCTTCATTACAGAGAGGAAAGACTCCGGTACCTACCACCACACAAATCTCTCACCAAACTGCAGCAGGTGACGTGGCGCCAGCTACAATCCCGCATTTTCCTCTCCCTCGCCCATCTAGCACTAATACACCCGGGACTTTTCTCGCCTGAGTGCACACTCTGCGGTGCGCCTAAAGCGGATTTCCACCACATGCTATATTTATGCTCTGAGCTCCGACCACCTGCCGATTGGCAATTCACTGACCTCGGGCGATGGGAGGCTGCGGTGTCCAGCTCTGATCCGGCTGTGCAAAAACAGCTAACGGACTGGGCTTTAGTCGTCGCTGAGAAGCACCAGCTCCCAGCCACTGCACGCAGCCAAGAGCCAACCCATTCCTAAGGTGTAACCGCATAAGGCTCACACGACTCAATAAAGTTTTCACCACCACCTTTATCAAAGGATGGCGGTACTTTTCTTATATAGAGATTTTATTCAGGCCGGGAGCGTGCCGCCGCCGCCGGCGACTGCCGCTGCGCAGAGTGACTTTCAACATGGCTCAGAGGCGGAAAAACAAAACAAAACAAAAACAAAAAAAACGAAATATAAAGAAGTGAAAGCGCACGCTATCATGGTCCAAGCGGAGATACAGGAGAGAGAGAAGCGGCGTTTATCAAAGGATGGCGGTACTTTTCTTATATTGACCCTTTTCGCGGCGATCCCGTGGGCGCTACCATGTTTTATCACGTGGTGACGCGTCCATTGCTTGCCTCAACTGCCCCCAATGCCTCCTTGTTTACAATGGAAGTGTATGACGCCGGCGCGGCTTAAAAAACCTATGTTTTCGGAGATATCGTACACGGTGACTAGGTGGACGACACGAAGCTTTGATGGCAGCTTCAGAGAACATGCAAAAGCGCTTTCGGAGCTGATTAAGCTATGTCCAAACGGCGCAAGCAGCGTATATGGTGCTTGTTCTAAAAGCGGGGCTAAATATGTATTCGAAACATTCCGCTCATGAATTCAGTCAGGATGAGCGTGTTTTGCTCTTTGTTCTTTATTCGGCAAATATTTTGAAGCAGTGGCTTGTCAGTTCCTGACTCAGTGAAGTTCCTCGGTGCGGCCACTATCTGATTATTTTCTGCCTAATCGCTCGCGGGTGTGCTCAGTTCCGATAGATTTGTTCTTGCTGCGCACAATTCTGAAATGTAGCTGTTTTGTACATTGTAATACCTTGTAGAAAATATATATTACAGCTAGTAACTCGCGTACTCTTGTGGACCGTCACGAAACATTCAGCTTCGACCATTCGTGTGCCATAGGTGTAGTCCGTCATTTATTGTGCGTATACAGTGCGCATATATTCAAGTGTGCGCCCATTCACTTATTCTTGATACGTCGGCGATAGAGTGGGCGTAAGTTTTCCTGCCATTTGGGACAGATGTGTATAGATAACGTGCGCGAAACTTACTATGACAGGAAGCGGCGCTACTCCCTTTGTCATTGTTTAACGAGTGGTACTCACTCTTGCCCACGTTCTGGGGATGAAACCCTTTTTTTGAAGGTTAGCGATACAAGGCTGGGGGATGAGCAAATTTCTGTATCCTCGAGGAAATCCGTACATCATAAAGTGCCGGTAACACGTTCGGACAGTTGCAGCAGCGGTCCGCGAACTTCGCCACACAGATTCATTCTATTCCTTAACATGCCAGTCGCTATTTTTGCAGCCAACTACTGCACACGTCTTCAATCCACATTATTTAATCTAGCATTATTGGAGCACGGTGTGTTAGCGAAAACTTAATTGCATTTCCGACAGCTGATCGTACAGAAGCAAGGTAGAAGCAGTAATGGTTTCGTATTCATGCGCGGTCGCTGAGGAGAGGTATGGCGCGCTGCCGTGAGCGCCATCTCGTTTCTCTAAAACAAACTGCTCCGCGAAAAGGGTCAATAGAGATTTTATTCAGGCCGGGAGCGTGCCGCCGCCGCCGGCGACTGCCGCTGCGCAGAGTGACTTTCAACATGGCTTTGAGGTGGAAAAAAAAAAACGAAATATAAAGAAGTGAAAGCGCGCTATCATGGTCCAATCGGAGATACAGGAGAGAGAAGCGGCGTTGCTGAAAGGGTGATGGTACTTTTCCTATATGGGGGTTTTATGATCGGAACGTCATCAGCGCACCTGGCGCCGCGACATGCAGTACTTTGCTCGCGTTATCCATGCAGCTTGCGCCGCCGTCGGCACCAGTTCGTGTCGCCGCAGCGCTGCCGTTCGTCCTGGCCGGATCAAGTGTCGTAACAGTGATAATGACGCCGGGCTGCGTGGAGATTAGCAAGTGGTGCAACGCTTAAGCATACTTGGACAACTCCCAGAGGAGTTTCTGCGTGAATCTTTTTTCTCTCATAGACCTAATGCATAAGTTGATACTCTTAAGTAAGTGGACTGTGCTGCCGGTGGCATGGTCTTAGTTCCGTGTTGGTAGTGTTGCTTTAGCCTGTAATAAAAGATCGTAACCTCTCCGTACAAGCCATATAAACATTTATACCTCGAAAAATGCGATTGCAGAGGAGCAGGGATTCCGCACTGCACTGGTGGGCCGCTGATGGATGACGTAAGCAGAGTCGGGGGGCACGGCTTTGCACTCGCTGCAGACTCCCCATTTCAGGTACCGCGGGCTCCGGAATACCGACATTTCGTCGTGTCACACTTCCGCGGGTAATCGCACGGTTCGAGATCCCAAAGTTGATATGGCTTAATTGTATGGAGAGTTTGATTAAATTTTCCAATTACGATAAGCCCGCGTAAAATTTGTTCGAAAGGTTATTTCCGACTATGTGCCGCGTATCACCCGTCACCCAGTGCTCGCCCGTGGGGATGGCATGCCCTTTATTTCAAAACTGCTATTATTGCGATAGCAATTATATGGACACTTCAACGGGATTTCTGCCGTCGGCGTCGCTGTCGTCGTCGCCGTCGCCGTGAGGTTCCGCATAGATTCCAAGGGCGATAAAATCGTCGCCGCGCGCCGTATGCGCGAGTAAAAGCGCGCGGGGGACGCGCGCTATCACGGAGAGCCAACGCACGGCGGAAAGCAAACGCGATTGTCGCGCGAAAGCTCCTGGGGGTATGAGGGGGGGGGGGGGGGGGGAGGCGGGACGACGCTGTGCTACGGCACCAAATGCTTATCTTGCAACCCAGCACAAGGTGAACTGGCAACGCAGCCTCCCACGCGAAAGCAAAAAAAAAAAAAAAAAAAGCGGGGAGGAGCGTGGGAAGGAGGGGGGGAGCGGCTTCTACTCTGCCAACAAATACGCTTGCACGGGCTGTGGTGGCCGTAGCCCGCACCGTCTCTTATCTCCACACGGCTCTGACCTTTCTATGCGCCGTACATTCGCCGCTCAGTTTCCGTTGAAGCGATAGACCGCACGCTTCTTCGCCCGCTGGCTGCAGTGGCTGCGCTTGCTGCCAGCGTTTTGACAGTCGTTGTCTGCGGTCATTCAGTGTGACCTATTCATGTTTGCTTGTGCGCGATGACACCACGCTTGCCAATTCAGTTAGAAAGCGAATGTGTCCAAGTTTATTCGGCCGATAAAACTACTCTACTATCCCTACTCCGAATAGCTCTCTACCAATTTGCTATCGCAATTGATGCTTCGCCTTTCGGGCGAAACTGCGACATTTTTTTTTTATAAATACCACTAAAGGACTGCATGCAAACACCCCCTGGACATCCACACATGCGCCATGCGTAGACTTCTTGGCGCTCCCCCTAGATGACTCAGCGTGTGCAAAGAAGGTGCAATATCGGTGAAAAAAAAATGCAGAACCCCAACGTCACGCTGGCTGAGGAGGAGACGCGCAGACGTGCTATCGCGGGTGGCGAACTAAAGCCCCTTGATGTTAGAAAGTAGCGACACTCTCCCCCACGCGCGCGCTTTCCTCCTCAATTCTCCTCGGATTTCTCCCCCTCACCGGGCCGGCGCGGCGCTGAACCCTCCAGTGGCTCGCTGCAGCCGCATTAGAATCAATGCGCGCGCATGTTTATTCGGCCCTTTGAAGCGTTGTATGGGAATTTATCCCTTGTGAAACTGTCATGACGAAAGTACGTTTCCGATAGAACGTCGTGCTATTTTGTTTAGGACGCTTCGATAAATACAAGCGGAAGCGCTCCGAAAAAATTAGTACCAAGCAGTGGCTGAGCTGTTTACCTCTACGTCGCCACTTGCTTTGTCCGTAACGCGGAGGTGTATTGGGTGCATACAATATAAGCAGCGTAGAGTATAAACGAGAATTTGGTCCACTATCTTCGCTCTTAAAAGGCTCAGAGAAGGTAACCAAGAAGAAATGTGATAGTTTACTTAAAGTGAATTCGCCAAAATGAGTGGACCAAAAGCCTTTGTACCAATGCCACTGTGCGAAATACGTGCTGTGTTTGCGAAACAGCCGACATAGAACTTTACACACGCGCCTGTATTCCGTCACTATTAAACGACGAGAAATTACATTCCATCACCTCTGGGAGTAATCTAAGTCTTTCTCTCTAAAAAAAAAAAAGGCTGATTGCTTACACGGAAACTGCTAAGACTGGCACTTGATAATTAACTTACAGACTTCAAGGTGTCAAGTTTATCAGAATTGAGGGAGATTATCAGAAGCGCGAGGCTTGTACTTAATGAGCATGCGCGAATAATACATAATACCACTTATCTACCTATATATTGCGGTTCATGCCTTCGCAACATAAAGTACATAAAGAAAAAAAATGCTCGCAGTATTGAAACTTAGCAAAGATACAATAAGCACGCAATAAGAGTAAAATAGTTCCTTGGCTTCACAAGTATCAGGCGCAAGGATCACACGCACACACACGCGCGCGCACACACATACATGCACACACATATACGCACACAAGCACGCACATACACAAACACGCGCACACACACGCACACAACTACAAAATATGAGTTACAGGCATTAACTCACAAATTACATACATTTGAAAACTAACGCACGCGCGCAAACACAAAAAGCTTTGTCACGGCTCGAAGAGTCAACGAAAATTTCAGCCGACTCACTTAAAAAAAAACTATATGCGCAGTTATCGGTGCTCTGTATTAAACTGAACGAAGAGTCCGGCTATGCGAAGAGCATTAAATTCTCCATGCAACTTTATCCACAAATATGAGGAAAGCTGCAACATTCACCTTGCAAAGAACGGCGTGCTTAGGAGGGGCGAGATCGCTTCTCCCGATGTTATGGAGCCACTGCTTCCGACGCACGACATTCCGTTCACCTCGGAGGATATAAAATAAGGCTTGCCCTTTCTCTGGCCTGCTGCTGCATTGAAACGCGCAGCAGCAAGGCATTTTCACGGAGAACGAATCTCGGATTCCTACGAAAGGATGGAAAAACTTGGGAAACACACTTTCGGAGCGGCAGGGCGACCACCACTTGGACTGCTCATGGCGAGCGGGAGTAACTAAAAGCGCGCGAAAGCAAGTTTCGCGCCGTTTTCGTGACGTCAGGGTCACCTGACGGGCTAGTCTCGAGCGCCGCAGCCATTCAGCGTGGCGGATGCGCTGCCTCCGCGAAAGAGGGGGAGAAAAAGAGGAGGTCGACCGCGGCGGCGAGGGCGTTGTGGCGTAGATCAAAGCGTGTCGCTACTTTTTAACATCAAGGGGTTTTATGGCGAACGTTCGCGCGGCATCCCTTGCGGCGTCGCAAGGAACTACTTCTCTCGCGGTCGGAGCTGAGCGCGTGTGGCCGCGGTCGTGGTTAAAAAAAAAAAAAAAAAAGAAAAAAAAAAGCTCTCCCACGGCGCCCGGCGTCGTCTGCTACTGGCCGCTTGCGCTGGGTTGTCGGATGCTGCAAAACGTTTTGCGCCAGCGCCGTCTGCACTCATGGAATAAAAGACCTGTAGACCGCGTTCGCATAAGCGTTTTTTTGCAAGATTAGTTTTCAGGATCACATGCTCTTTATGCGGCAATAAGAGCAAGAAACTAGCGCACTTGAAAGATCAGACAATCTGCGGTGGTAGGCAGGCGCGTATAGAACGAGCAGACGATCCGCAACCTTAATGCGCGTATAGAACACAGCACTTGGTGCTTTTGAAATTTTCGGACGCATGGAAAAACGAGAATTTGTTCGACCTTATAGTGATGCGCCACAAAAAGTGCCGATCAGAGTATGCGATACATAGCCATTGTGCGGCGAAACAAGATTTCATTATGTTTCTCCGGCCCGTTTGTTGAAAGGTGGACAGAAGGAACAGCAGAGTAGAGTAGAGTCTGCCGCTCGCTTCGAGCAGTCAGAATCATCCCTTGGTAAGTTCTGCAGCTTCTCCACTGTTCCCTTGTGTAGTAAGTGTTCGCTGTGTATGCGTTCACTGATTATCGAAAATAGGGCGCCTATGCTTCGTGCCAAACTGTAACAGTGGATAGAAGTACTGCGCGGGAAACGCTCGAACTTCTAAAGCTCCTAATTACCTCGAACGCCTTCGAGAATGGGCGAGAGCTAAAGAAAGCGAGGATCGAGAACTGATGACAAGCGACTACGTCTGTTAAAAGCATTGTTTAATGACACTTGGGCCAGCTCAGCGAGATCAGGCTGTAAACATTACGAGTACGGAGTTCGAAAAAGAATTGCAGTGATCGAAAAGTAATAGTGATATAATTGAAAAAATTATTTATGGAATGCAGTGATGACAAAAATATAGAGCGTGACTGCCTGATGAAAATAAGAACAGAGATAAAATTTGTCGTGGTAGACTGTAATAATAACAACTTTAAAAAATTTGTTTTTCGATTTCTTTTATCGAGAATACGATAGTTTTGTTCAATACATACAGCGAATGAGAGGGAGGCATTACGAGTGTAGTCATCTAATAGTTTGGCTGCTTACTTCGTAATATAGGAGGCAGTGTTCAAGAGATAGGACCACTTTTCTTTCAGTGTATTATGTGTTCTGTGTTCATGTCTGAAAATTAAATTATGGGGTTTAACGTGCCAAAGCCACGATATGATTATAAGAAACGCCGTAGTGGGGGATTCCGGAAATTTGAACCACCAGGGGTTCTTTAACGTGCACCTAAATCGAAGTACACGTGTGTTTTCACATTTCGCCCCCATCGAAATGCAGCCGCCGTGGCCGGGATTCGATCCCGCGACCTCGTGCTCAGCAGCCCAACACCATAGCCACTGAGCAACCACGGCGGGTTATGTTCATGTCTCATTCTGTTGTTTTGTTAATTGAAAGAGCATATCTTTTCAGTATTAAAGAGTTTAATAGTGTTGCGTTGAACGATACGGATACATGTTTTGTTTCTAAAGGGGAATCGGATATCTATTTTGCAAGAAACTAAGCATTTTTTTAAATTTTGTAATGGGACAGTCATTGTCGTCCGAACGCTTCCAAAAATTTCGTAGAAATGGGGCAGAAATATTACTTACTCATTAGCCGTAATTAGTAAGAAATTGAAGTGAAAGTTTTTCCCGCAACGCCGGTCGCTTTGGCTGTGATGTTTCCCATCCTCCGCCTTTATTTTGGATAATTTCGATACCTATAGCGCCCTGTACCAGGCCGCACCGCCTGGCGCCAGCATTGCGTTACGGTGCAGGGACAGAGGCCCCGGGCAATCGTTCCGATAGGCTGGTTTTTATTCTTTTGCACTCGTTTATGGCATTTTCGGCTGGTCATTCCGGAGCGTTCTAGACTTCTCTACCGAACCGCCGTGTCTTCGGCCGATTCAACAAGAGCCTTGCGTTCTGCTGGTTCTTCACGGTCGCTCACCTCTCACGCCGAGCGCTCTCAGGCACTCCGAGCCCTGTGGTCCGAGCAGTCTCCGAGATTGAAAGCGCACGGCCGCTGGATCTGGAAAGCGTTTCCCGCCACGTCATCGCAGTGCAGGGTCGCCGCTGTTGGCGACGGCTCACCGTAAGCGTTGCATGCTGGCATCTCGAGACCGCCGTTTTGCGCGGCAGCGCCGGGAGCTTTAACTATGGCGTTGCTATGGCATTACAGGCGAAATCGGATGGTCTCGCATCTGGTATTGCCCCCCCCCCCCCCGAGAGCGTGTTATACGCTTGGTTTGCGTGCTTGTCCTCGGCCTCCGAGTGCGAAGACCCAATATCTGCGCGCCTCTTGGGTTTGGAGGATGGAGGCGACCAGTCGAAGAGGCCACTAGACTCGGCACTATCACTGGCGACTCGCTCGGCGTCGGACTATCCGAATTAGGGGCCGTGTTTTCTAGCGATTGATTTCAGCCGTCACTTTTTTTTTTGCACTTCGCCTTTGGCTCGAACATCTTCCAACCGTAGTGACTCCGCTGTTAGTGCTGCAAATTTATTCTTGGCGTAATTTTCCGCTGACGAAAAAGGCGAATCCATCGGCAAAATAAGGCCGTAGCTTTTTTAAGCAAATTTAAATTCTCGACATTTTCGTGCGGCAAAAAATACTCGATTCTAAAATTATTTAAACCTACAAACTTGATGCCCCTAATGAGGAGAGTTTTGAAACGTACGTGTCGGCATGCGCGTCAAACGGTACTGTCTGTTTTGCGCAAGCCTATCTGTAGCAATTTACCGTGCAGCAACTACAAAAAACAAACAAAAAAAAACGAGTCTTATATGTTAGGGACTAACTTGTTCGTAAGCACTACTTATGTTATTTTACTATCGCTGGAATATTCTTAAGAACCAATCGCCGCGTTCAATACCTTTCAGTTAGAACTTTGTTTACAGGAGAGTTTGTTTACAGGGTAGATATAGCACGCAGACCTCTGCCTTCCTTCAAATAAGTTCTCTCTCTCTACATATCCGGTGCTTTGCAGAGCAATTACACGTGACGTATTGTCGTTGAATGTTGCCGATCATGCTTAAATAGTTGCACTATACAGAGAGACGTTGCCCATGTAATTTTACTCTATTTCTCACCCAGCTCATCTTGCTCCACCTCTGCTCACTTGCCGTTCTCGACGCTTGCCACAGCAAAGACTTGCCTCCTACAGTACCCGACACTTTCGATCCGACACCTTCGAGCCCACGCGTCTTCTAGCAATCCGAAAACCGCAACCCTGAGGAGGCCCTGCCCCACCAGCCTCACCGCCGAGCCTACATAACCAGCGTGTCAACCTCGAGAGACAGACATCTGATTGGGTAAGTGGTGCAGCAGGTTTCTCTTGATTGTAACGCGTTTACTTGTCATACTTGTGTGTGCGTAAAGGCCTTTGACATCTGCGATAACCACACACGTGTTGTATTTCACTGTTTCAACATAGTGAAAAATGCAGCTTAATAAGCTCGATGCGTAGGCAAGTTTGTTTTCATCAGTTGAAATTCCAAACTATCGTTTATGTACAGGGTGTTCAAACTATCATGCATCAGCATTTAAAAATATGCAAATGTCACGTAACCGGACAGAACTCATGGGCTGTTGTTTGCCGTCGCTTGGGGATTCTGAGATAATTTTCGGCATTTCGCCTAATTAAATAATGATCCTAATTAATGAACCCCATAAACATTTTAATTTGATGAAAAGCGTCAATGAGAAAATTGCAGACCAACATGAAAACTCCCGATACAGCTTTCTGTTGCTGAATACGTGCTCCATAAAAGTGATTTTCCGAACGAGGGAGAAGCCCGCGAGTACACGAAAAATTGCCATGCGACTGGCCGCTCGAGCCACTTGGCGTGTATTCGCCGGCTTCATTCACGCTCGGAAAAACTGATTTAGCACGTACGGAGCAACAGAAAGCTGTATCGGGAGTTTTTCGTGTTTCACTCGAATTTTCTCATTTAAACTTTTCGTCTAATGAAAATATTAACCAAGTCGATTAATTAAGGTCTCGCGCTCTCTCATACCGAAATTCGTCGTGCCACACTTCCACGCGTAATCGCATGTTTCGATATCCAGAAGTTTATGTCTTGTACGGAGAGCTTGCTTCAATTTTCTAATTACATTAAGCCCGCTTAAGGTCGCCCGTCATCCCATGCTCGCCAGTGGGTACGGCATGTCTCCGAAGGAACTGCCACTTTTTTCCAAAGTTGCTATTGAATAATTATCACTTAATGGCATTCGTGGCGTTCCCCTAGATTGCACAGCCTGCGGAAAGAAGGTGCAACATCGGTTAAAAAAAAAGCACGGGAGAGATTCATACGACCGCATCTCTAGTCATAGGTAGCTGTACAAGGTGGATTTCGAAGGGGAAAAAATTTACTCTTAATACGTCTCATAGGGGATGCCATTCAATCATCATCATCAGCAGCAGCAGCTGCGCCAGAGATGAGCTAGGCTATGCCTCATAAATCACTCGTTTCGGCGGTGGAAGTACCGTTTGTCGTAACGTTGCTTCGATACGAATCGAATTATCGACAATGTCCATCTTCAAATGGGTTCTGCCGTAACGCTTGGAAAGACTACGAGTAAACGGTTCGAAAATAATGGCAGTATGATCGAAAAATAATAGTGATAAATTTTTTTAGTTTTAATTCAATCACCAATATTTTTCGATCATTTTGCAATTATTTTTCGAACCGTTTACTCGTAGTGTTTCCAAGCTTTACGGCAGAACCCATTTGAAGATGGACATGTCGATAATTCAATTCGTATCGAAGCAACGTTACGACAAACGGTACTTCCACCGCCGAAACGAGTGATTTATGAGGCATAGCCTAGCTCATCTCTGGCGCAGCTGCTGCTGCTGCTGCTGCTGCTGATGATGACGATTTAATGGCATCCCCTTTGGAACGGGGCGGTGAGAAATAGGTGATCCATAAAATAGCGAGGGATTGTGGGATGCGCCGTCTACTAGCTGCTTCCGGTTCGAGTCAGCGCAGCCGCCGCCACCGCTTCGCCGTTGAATTCCACTGATGCGCTTGTTGTCCGTTCTTCTTTCTGGGGTTTTACGTGCCAAAACCAGTTCTGATTATGAGGCACGCCGTAGTGTAGGGCTCAGGATTAATTTTGACCACCCAGGCTTCTTTAACATGCACTACAACGCAAGCACACGGGCGTTTTCGCATTTCGCCTCCATTGAAATGCGGCCCCCGCGGCCGGGATTCGATCCCGCGAGCTCGTGCTCAGCAGCGCAACGCCTTAGCTGAGTGAGCCACTTGCGCTTGCAGTCCGGCTTTGTCCCACTCGAAGATTACCCGGTTGCAGGTGCTAGCAAAACCATCGTCGGCTCTACGTTCAGCCGTTGGCTGCTCAAGTTCAAGCGTTAAAGGTGAACGCATGTAACTCTGCCGTGCAGAAACCCTTGCTGAGTCAGCTGTGCACAAGCATCACAGGAATGGCTGTCACTTCCAAAACTGTAACAAGGCAGAGACCATCCGTGAACAAAAAGAAAATGTACAGTGCCACTTATCAGGCGGCGATTAGCTGTGTAAGGGCCGACACGAAATGATTCCCCAAGATATTTCTTTCTCTAACATATTTACTCAGGCAAGCAGAACTATCTCAGTACTCGATTGCACATATAGAGGTATTATGAAACGAGGCTTTAAGGCACGAATTTAAGCGGGACACAGCGAGATACATACAAAATACTTGTAGCCAACTAGCCCTCCTTAGCTCCTTCAGCACAGATAGAAATCATCCGCAGCCGTACGGCGATACGGCCATTTTTGACAAAAAAAGCGAGAATGTATAACTACGTACCACTTCAAATGAACCTCGAGTTTCGACCAAGAAATGCCCTTGACAGCGCGCAAAGTTATCATTTTCAGCGCTAGCTGCGCCGTTATACCGACAACATCGGTTTCTATAGCTACAATCACAGAACAGCATGCACCGCTGTAGCCATCGCCTCAGCATCTGATTTTCTAAGTAATGCTTCTATACGCTTGATAAATTACCGGATAACGATAACTTTTTCACCTGTCTGACTGACCCGCAGGCAGAGCAGTCAGTGATGGTGCGTGCAAGCAATGGCAAATATCGTAGAGCTAAACCTGGCAGAAACAAAAAATGCCGCCGAAACGAAAACCAGAATTCTTTTATGAATAAAAGCGTATCCTTGCCTTTCTTGGCTCGTCATCGTCGCGCCCAGAGTGAACTGAAACCTAGAAATCAGCTGCATGAATGGTACGACATTGCTGGTCGACAAAGCGGACGGAAAGCTTCGCACGACTTACATTTGAAACCGCGTAGAAAAACACGTGCGCCGAGCATGCCGCCGATGCCGCGGCGTCGTCCGTCGAACCGGAAGCTGCTAGCAGACGGCCCGCCCCACAATTCCCTGCGATTGCTCGTTTTACGGGTCACCTATAGTATACACCTCCTAACTCATATTTTTCTTTTTCTTTTTTTTTTGCCTTCGAAATCTAACTTGTACCGCTACCTAGACTGACTGTAGAGATCCGGTCGCATCATACTCTTCCTCTTCACATGTCGGTTTGCTTTGCGGAGCAAAGTACCGGATATGTAATGCGTAGGATGAATAACCGGTGGACCAGTAGAGTTGTAGAATGGATACCACGAGAAGGGAAGCGCTGTCGAGGATGGCAGAAAACTAGGTGGGATTATGACAAAAATGTAGAGTGTGAATGCCTGACGCAAAGAACAGAGGCAATGCTTGTCGTGTTAGACTAATAATAGAAAAAAAGATGCTTTTCTTATTCTTTGATTTCTGTTATCGAGAATACGATGGATTTGTTCATTAAGTACAGAGAATGAAAGCCACGTATTAAGAGTATAGCCATCTAGAAGTTTCCCTAGTTATATCGTAATATAGGAACCATTGTTCAAGAGATAGGACCTCTTTTGCTTCGGTGTATTATTTATTCTATGTTCATGGATCGCCAGACAGCATCTAGAGTCTGTAAGGAGTATGTTTATCCAGCTCAATTACTCACAGGGGAACCTGATCATGAGAAGAAAATTTACAGAACAGTGAAATTGGGTTGGACAATCATTGAATTCTACCGGCACTAACTTATGGGGCGGAAACTTGCAGGTGAACGAAGAAGCTCGAGAACAATTTAAGGACCGCACAAAGAGCGATGGAACGAAAAATGTAAGGCCTAACGTTAAGAGACAGGAAGAGAGCGGTGTGGATCAGAGATCAAACGGGGATAGCCAATATTCCAATTGACATTAAGAGAAAAAAAAATGGAGCTGGGCAGGCTATGTAATGCCTAAGATGAATAAAGGTTGGACGAATAGTTGCATAATGGATACCAAGCGAAGGGAAGCGCAGTCGAGGACGGCCGAAAACTGGGTGGAGTAATTAGGTTCGGAAATTTGCAGGCGCAAGTTGGAATCAATTGGCGCAGGACAGCGGTAATGTTGATCGCAGGGAGGGTCCTCCGTCTTGCAGTGGACATAAATATAGGCTGATGATGACGATGATGATGCGTTAAATATTTCTTGCTCATTTGCCGTTATTAGTAAGATATTGAAGTCAAGGTTTAGCTTTATTTGGTGTGTACTAATAGGTGCTTCACACTATGGGAACTAGAAATCTGCAGGAGTAATTTTGATCAAATTCCACTGAGGTAATAAGGTAAGCGTGTGTGGATTCCGATGTGGCACGTGTTTACTTTATTTTCGTCTTAATAATGTTTTGCAGTCGCGAGAGCGGAAGGTACATTATATAAGTAGTTCGAATAGTATTGTTACATGTAGTAATACGGTCAATATTGATTGATCATAAAGGGATTTGTGGTAACACTGATATAGACTATGTAACGTAGGGCTAAGTGCATTAACACGTGACTAACGTTGCAATTTTAAGTGATCAGTTCCATGAGCTAGTTATACCAATTATGAACGGCGTAAAGTTCACATTACAGACTATCCGTACCTCTTCAGTTTTTTATTTCCCTTTAGATGACTCCATTACCTGCCACCAGGTAGGTGCTATAAGAATTGAATGAGTATATATCCTGTATATAAAACAAGACGCAGAACAGGAGATTGAATCTCGCACTGAACTAGACTGTACCACATAAAGAGATATGGCCATTAGTGTGGCTTTGAGTAAAAGTGGAAGTTACAGCAACAGCCATGTTTGAGTAACGTAGTAAAAATATTAGAGTAAGAGGTCACAGAGTTCTGAAAAAACTCCCCCGTGTATCTCATATGATTACACAAATAGGGTTATTGCACAAAAACAACAAAAAAGTACGGACATGTGAACAGTAAGAATACTAATTAGGTAAGCTGATTATAACGAAAGTGGATACAAAGGGTAATGGTAATGCTAATTATTGAAAAACTTGAAAAATAATCAAAAGCGTGTGAACTAGCAAAGTAACAACACATATTAACAAGAATAATCAACTTGACACAAGCGACGAAACTGCATTCATAATCATTAATATTCCTTACAACAAAATAGATCGACATATTGACAGGTAGTTAGGAAATTCACATGAGTTGGTTAATTCCTAAAAGAAATACTTATTGCTGCGCGTGGAGAATGCATGAACGTTGTGGGATGATTTTATTTCGAGAGATGAGTTTCGTATTGCTATGCCAGAGAAGAGGGTTGCGAACCTGAAGTAATTTCTCCTTACTGCAGGCAAAATATTATTGCGCAGAGAAAAACTGGTGTTGTTGTTGTTAGTAATGTGTTCTGAATCAATACATTTAATGTAGATGTCGTATTTGATGAACCTATATGCAATTATAGGTAGTTTCTGGCGGAGTAATTGTCTTAACGGGAAAATGTTACATTTAGGAAACAGTGACCAACGGGACGAACTAAATGGGCTGAAAGTCATTAGTCCCATAGCTTGTTCCGAAGTGGCTGCAGACGTTCAGTATGCGTGAACAATGTATTTGCCCACGACGAGACACAATACGAAAGGTGGCAAAAAAGTGCTAACTTGGGTCGTTTGGTAGAGGCCTGAAGAAGACGAGCCGCAGCGCAAACAGGACGTGACTGAGACATACGAAGCGCAGTCAACTAATATTTTATTGCGTACGCGGCAATATAAAGGTTGTTTCAGTGAACACTTCGAATTTTTTCAAGGTTGCCTGTGGCAACTTGCACAATTTTAGTTCGTGAGCTCGTCTACTCGAAAATGCTGACATTACTTGCAGAAAAAATTTTAATGCATGATCAACTAATTAACAAAATAATAATTAGTTTTCTAACTAAATTACTTCTGGCCCATGTTGCAATTTACAAATTCTAGCCGTGGAGTTCGCAAGGGGAATCCACTAGGAGCGAATTCATAACAAAACGTCGTTTTATGCATTGAAGCACGAAAGTAACCGGAACGCGTATGCATTTCTCCGCAAAGTTCGGGAATTCGTATCTCGAAACTCATCCTGAAAACCACCAGGGCGTCAAAGTTAATCCGGCGTCTCCCACTTCGACGTGCCTCATAATCAGATGGGCGTTTTGGCGTGTAAAAACGACAGAATTTTTTGTTGTTGTTGTACGTCTCGGTCACGCTCTGTTTGCGCTATAACTCGTTTTCTGAATCGAATTTAATTCTGGGGTTTTATGGGCCAAAACCACAATTTGATTATCAGGCACGCCGTAGTTGTGGACTCTGGAATAATTTTGGCCACCAGGGGATGTTTAACGTACGTCACACGGGCATTTTTACATTTCACCCCCATCGAAATGCAGCCGCAGCGGCTGGGATTCGATCCCGCGACCTCGTTCTTAGCACCGCACCACCATAGCCACTAAGCACTACGGCGGGGTAATCATTTTGTCAGAGGAACGATTGCTATGAATATAAGCAAAAATACAAAGACCATACGATGTGAGGTGGAAAGTTAGTTCTTGTGCCGGTGATAATGTGGATGCCAACTGCATTCTTTTTCACAAGTGATCGGGCGTCTCCATTGGATTTTAAAGCAAACTTTGACCAGCGCACAGAAAACGAGACGAAAGACGAGAAACACGAAGAAACACTCACGTTTGTTCCTCACCATTCGCCTTGATTTTTTTCCGTGCTGGTCAAAGCTTGCTTCAAGACCATGAACCAACTAACTCGCACCAAAGTCATGTCGTGAAACTTTAATTCCGTATCTAAAATAGCGCCAAGCCGCTCTTCGTTCGAAACCTTTGTGGTGTAATCGGTAATGTGAACAGAAGGCAGGACGTCGATCTAAATTCACGGGGAAGAGAACCCAGTTGCGGTTTTGGCGGGAAAAATGTGTATGATTATCTTGGCACCACAAAGCAAAATTATTTAGGTCGGTGTGAAGTTTAGACTGGAGCGTGGCAACTGATTTTACTGGGTGTAAAGTTGGTCGTGTTATCCGCATAAACGGATCTTGGTCTTGGCAACAGCAGTGGATAGGTCGTTAATAAACATCAAAAATAAAAGGGGGCTGGGAATTCATCCCTGTCGGACTCCTACGTTAATGAGCTTCGATGATGAGAGATGACCGTTATCCTGTAGCATTCGAGAACGGTTAATAAAGTACTTTCTCATAACGTTTAGTGGAGAACCAGATATGCCGAGGGATACGAGTTTCAGAAGTATGCGATAGCTTATGGTGTCGATGGCCTTCGTCAGATCGATATAGATCCCACAATTAGATATCTGTCAATAGCTTGCTCAATTTCTTCAGTTGAAGTAGCGAGCGCCAGTTCAGTTGCATAACCTTGGCGAAATCCGAATTGCTCGGGAAACAAAACGTTCAATTTCTTCAATTAGCAGATTAATGAAGTGTGGAAAATCTTTTCACTGTACCAAAAATGGAAGGATACAAATTGGCCTGTAAATTCTAATTGAAGTCTGATCACCTATATTGAAAACAGGAACGATAATACAAGCTTTGAGGCAGCTCGGAAACGCCCCTGCAGCGAACAATTTGCAAATGATTAGTGCTAAATCTGATATTTCATCCGAAATTAGTTTTGCTTTACATGGATCAATGTGGGATAAGTCAGCGCGTGTAGTCTCTAAAGATGTCATGACCTGATTAGCTTCAGCTGCATTTATTTATTTCAAAATACATTCCCAGCTTCATGAGGAGCATTGAGTAAGAGGGGGGGGGGAGGCATCGCTGCAAGAATACACGTGAATACCGATAGCCGCTACCACGAGTAGAAATCGTTACAAAACGGGGTTGGTTACAAATGCAGATGGTTAATCATGCCTAGCATTTTCCTGAATTTATTATTTATTGGTCGATTACCGATTAGCTATTCATTGGCTATCGATTGGCCATCGACGACTAAGCTTAAGTACTCCCAACCATGCATAGCATCGCTAGTTCACAGGGGTATGTGCCATTGTGCTTGGACCCTTTCTGCACTACCGCTAGGATCGGCCGACATTTTTTACGACGCATCACGGACTTACTGCCGGCTTAAACAGCTCCGCTCCCACGTTTGTTTTCGTTCGTTAGGGAGCACACGAAAGCAATAACGTGCACACATCGACGAACATTCTCTTTGCTAGTCATTGCGGTATGTGCGGATAGGAGCAGGAATTTCAAGAAGCTAGTGTATTTTTTTAAAGGACTAACGAAAGACCGGTAAGAGAGCTTATTGAGGCTGATATGATTGATAAACAGACATAACGTATATCAGTAAGTTGTTGCACCACGATTTGTCCAAGTTCCTGGTGGAGCGATTTGCGCATAAATACGGTGTCGTAACATATATAATGTCGGAATTGCAATATCTTTAGTACGCGTTGTTTGTGTACCTATTTGTTGATGGTAATTATATCCTGTTAGCTCTAGGTAGTGTCTATCTCGTGAATGAGCAGCATTTTATTTCATTTTCATTTCATTTATTTCTGAGAGTGCCCAAGAACAGCTCTAGGCCTTAGTATTGGTGCACTTGTGTGACACGAAGAGTAAAAAAAAAACACACCAGAAAACCTGAAATAACAGCGGTAAAATGCTACAAAAAAATTGAATTACGTCAATGACACAAGTCAGATAATGAGCAAATACAACAGGTGAAAATATCAACATCCTAACGCAAGGTATTTGGTTGTGTCACAAGACGTGTCATAGCGTCAGAGGTACAAGAGGAGTTTACGTAGAAAATGCCGGGATAACTCAAGTTTGGGCGAGGCACGCAGAACGTTACAGCCGACAGTAACAGCGGACAGGAAAAAGTGGTTATGAATTAGTTTATACAAGAATAAGTAATCGCGATATTTTCGCCTCATTTCTAGGGGTGTAATATTAACCATACGCAGTACACGCTCATAGGCATAAAATACACGGCGTCCCAGAAATCGATCGTACAGGGTACGAATGAAACGTCGCTGAATACATTCAAGTTCAGCCACATTAGTCAAATACAGAGTTCAAATACAGTTCCATACAGCATAACTATACTCTAGCTTGGTGCGGACAAAAGAAGAAACAAGAGAACAACGCAGTTGACATTCGTAAACTTTTTGCCCTTCTCGACATCACACCTAACTTTCTGTGGGGTGCATTAACAATGCTTGAAACATGTTGTCCGAAAGTTTGCCGGGAGTCAGCGAATATTCCTAAGTCGCGCGTACAACTCGCTCTTTTCAAAGGAATGTTATCAAGTGAGTATTTGTATGATACAATGGTCAATTTACGACTAAAGGAAACAAGTGTCTTAGTTGGGTTAATACGCAAAGCGTTAGAAGCACACCACTCCGCGAGAGAATTCCCGTCTTCCTGTAATAATTCACAATCCTGCGCTCTTTCTCTTTCACGGTAAAGCTTAATACCATCAGCATACAAAAGGAGACGCGAATGACGCAAACATTCTTCAAGATATTGAAAAATAATGCGCCTAAGATAGACCTTTGCGGAACATCGCAAGTTGATTCATAAGGCAAAGAGTATTTAGCACCTACGCGAACGTAATTTAACCGAGCGGACAGCTAGTCTTTAATCAGTGTGCACAGGCTGGCACTAACGCCGTAAGTCCGGAGTTTATGGATAAGAAGGTCGTGAGAAACATCAAATGCTTTTGACAGGTCGAAGTGTACTGTGTCTAACTGCGTCCGATTAGCAACAGCGGGTGGCGCAGCATCAAGAAACACGGTTTCTTTCCACAGACCTGCCTTAACAAAGTCATGTTAGCATACACTAACCTTATGCTTAAAAAAAAAACGACAGATGTGTGAACATCGCTATTTCCAACACTTTTGAAAACGGAGACAAGAGGAACATGGGGCGATAATATTTAATGTCGCTCACGCTGCCACTTTTATGAATTGGCACAATTATTGCATTCTTCCAACAAGAAGGAAACGCTCTCGTACGCAAAGCAAGGTTAAAGCTGCGATAAGGAGAGGAACAAAAATAGAACAACCTTTGATAACAAAACTTGGTATTCGGTCGTAAGCAAGAGAATGCTTTGCTTTCAACTTATTTACGGCCCACGCGATATCGTGTTCTGAAAAACATGAAATGTTTAAATGTTCACTGAACGTATACTGCCAGTCACCAGTGCTAGGAGCATCCGCTGTATTCAAGAAAGCCAAGAAAACATGTTCAGCGAATGCATACGCGATATTGTCGCAGTCTCTAAGAATGCCACGAGAAGGATGACTTATGACATTAATTTCGGCCAGCTCAGGACTCTAATGTTTTAGATAAGGCCAGAAACCTTTGAGATCGCATTTTACGCGCTCTTCGACAAACTTAATGTATGCATCACTGTCTCTACGCATTAGGCGTTTCACCTCGCTTCGCAAGGCACTAAATTTTTCGTACCACCCCGATGATTGTTTTCATGAACTTCCTATGGTACCTTAGGTTTTTAACGAAGTAAACAGCGCAATTCCTTAGAAGACCACTTAGGATAGCGTGCAGGGCGAAACTCCTTGCAGAAAATGAAGGCTTTCAAAACACATTTTACATTATCAGTAAGCATGCCAACTGCTTTGGTGACATCTCTGGCACGGTACAATTCAGGCCCGTCGGCATGACTCAGATAATGGTAAAAACCTAGATAGTCACTGTTCGGAGAAAAAAATTAGCGAACAGGCTCGCTCGACACATGAATAGCCTCTAGAAAAACTGCTGATTCGAGGGGAACATGGTCAACAGGCACTAAACAGCTAACAGCAACAGAAAACTCAGTTCCCCTTTCCCCCTCCGCAAGTGTAGGGTAGCCAACCGGGCACGTCCTTGGTTAACCTCCCTACCTTTCTCTCTTCGTTTCTCTCTCTCTCTCAGTAACACAGAAATTAGCCAGAATCGGATCTAAAACATTTCCAGCGGCATTTCGGACCTTGTTAAATAAACTGCGTTAATCCAAGAAATTCGATAAAGAACAGCTCATCACAGCGAGGGGATAATAAAGATACGGATGTCACGCGTGAGGAATCCCAAACAATAGACGGAACATTGAAATCGCGAGCTATGAGGTTATTATATTTTGCTATATCAATAACTTCAACTAAGTCTTTCATACGCTCAGAAAACTGCACATTACTTATGTTAGGAGGGAAGTAGGCTGCGCAGACCAACAAATTATGGCCGCTTTTAACAGGAATTTCAACCCGGTAAAATCTCAAGGTCCGCACGCCTTAAAACGCTAAGATTGTTCCGCACGGCAATTAGCAGACCGCTGCCGTATTTAAGCATTACTTTTTTTTAAATGCCATCGCATTTTGCATCGCTTGCTTTTGATAAGGCCCGGTTTAGTTTGACGCCCAGATCGTAGCTCTTTACCTCCTTGAACATTTTGCAAGCAAGGTCTGGCCTACATATATATATATATATATATATATATATATCTATATATATATATAGATTTCTTTTAATTCAAGGACACCTGCCTCAAGCAAATCCAAAACGAAACATTATTGGGTGCAGCCTCGTACCACTAACACTTTACAATATTTTAAGATGTTTTAAAAATTTTATCTAACCTGCGCCATGACTGCTCGTTTTAGAAAAGTTCCAAGTGCACTTTAAAGTACTACAAAATCTTGTTTAGCTTCGGAGTTGTCATCTTCGTGATTGGATTTCCAGAAACAATTTCGGGGAGTTTTGTGAGAACTTTGCATCTTGCATGTTAGGATATTGCTGTTGAAGATTGATGTTGAAGATTTTATGGCTCTTCTTTACATAACGCAAATTTCACTCACACTGGTTCAATTGGGGAGACGCTTGATGCCTTTAGCATGTATTCGAAAATGAAAATCAGATTTGTCCTCAAGTAAAACTTCCTTTTAACTGAGCTTCCTGACTTCCAACTACAAGAATGAGTGCATATGGGCTGTTTAGTGACGCTTATTAGACCTGGGGATTATATACAGGAAAGCCACGTGAGTTCGAAATGGAATAATGAAGAGCCAGCTCGAGAAGCGGCTCTTAAGCGTTCAAAGTGGGCCGTGTAGCAAACGATCAGACGACGAGAAAAAGACCGCACTGTGCATTGGTGGGTTTGATAGCATAACAGAATTTCTCAGCATATATTGGAAAGACGGCTAATCCTGTCTGCACGATTGCGCCCTTGCACCAAATATTTTTCAGCTCTTCACTCGTTTGCAACTTCGAAGGATATTGCCGTCGCCGGAAAAACAGGAATGAAGGCAGTGTGACCGAAATGGCGATAGTTCTTTATTATATATTATAAGGCGGTGCTAACTCTTTTGTCTTCTTTCTTAATTTTTCAGACGAAAGAAAATGAAAAAGACTCCGGGTAAGTTCTCAAGCATTTTGCCTGCCATTCTCTCCCGCTACCACCGCGCACAATCATTTACATTCATCTGACAGCACGATAGCACAATCGCGCCCTACATGGAACCTTCGATGTTTTTTCCTGCGTATGCAAATAAATTGCTCCGTAACAAAACCCAGGGAATCGCAATGACTTCCTTCGGGGTTAAAACTTGCCAGCTGTATTTTGCTGATGTGTAGGCTGAAATGGGCGTGTTGAAATGTGACTGTGTTGCCGCTGCCCATACCCGTGACTTCACATCTGTGGATGCTATGTTGCGGGCGTCTCTTTGCTGACTGCTGTGTAGCCTAAAAGCTCACACTTGGAAAAATGTGTCCAATGGCTCGATAGTAGCTACGTTCTCTAGTACAGCAGCCCGATTTAGGCCACAATCGTCCGTATACTTGCCAGCGCCAACTAGTTCTTTGAGATGATCACTGCGTCTGCAACACTGCGTACCACATGTGCAGCTTGTGATGTGGAATCTGTGGTTGACATTGAAATAACACAAACTAAGTTTTACAACTATTTATGCGTGTAATACAACGCTTCGCTGTTTGTAGATTCCAACGAGGTGCATTGAAGTAGCCGCAATGTTTTCGTATGTAATGACTAATCCCCTTTACTTAAGTTGGTGACATTTCGATCTCGGCACTTGGTTCAGGAGCTATTGTAGCTGACGTGTTCATGCGTGAGCGACGCTTGCAGTCTGTCAGAGTTACGTTTTCTGTTCGTGGCCGTAGTCCGATTACTTTCGTGAACGTCTGCGCTTAGCATCCTCTGAAATAGAATTTGCGAGAATCCTAGTTTTTCTAAAAAAACTGTGTATTTCATACTGGCACGTCTTGCGCGGACAATGTTCGTTCATTTGAAGTGTACGCGAGGCTTCAGGGGAAAATATAACGTCGCTTGGGGACCTAAGTCTTTGCTTGAGCGCGCAGTTCGGAGAGGAGAGCGTTGCGACCTTGCCGAAATTGGCATACTATACTATACAAAAGTAAACGCCCATACTATACAATAGTAAACCATACTGCATATAATTAGCAAGCGCTAAATGCTTGTAATGCCGCGTTCCTTTTCCATGGCGTCAGTATCGACTGACGCTTATTCGAATTTCAGCATTCATTTTGTTGCTTTTTGTTCACCAGAATATACCACCAAATATTACCAATTTGTCGTAGAATTTCGAATTTATAACGAGCATTTCAAACTGCTTTTGAGCAGGTATATCGTGCCTTTCTTCTCTGGGACATGCATTTGCTCCGTGCACATTTGCTTGAATTTCGTGAAATTTCTGAAGCCAGCATGGAAAACGTTTTTGTGCTTTCATTCTGGCTTTTTCGTGGTTTAGTGTTAAATTGTGCTACGCGCGTTGCGGTTTTAAGCCCACACAATCGTGCTTGCTGTTCGCTATCTGCAGTACACGGTATCGGTATATTAACGTACTTATTCATATCTTTAGGATATTGAATAACAATAACTGCTAAGAATAACGCATTTCTTACTTGAGAAGCTAGCGGATATACCAGCCAAGGTTTGTTATTCTTCCCCATTGACCTGTTCAGCAATGTGCAACGTTCAGCAATCTGATCGCTATAAAGCATAGGTTGAGGAAACATCACCCGCAGATGCTCAAGCATTCCTGCAATCAGGCACTGAAGAATAACGCAGACACATCTTGCCCTTCCTACGGAATTCCTTAGACGCTGCTAATGATGGAGCTGCAGGTATTCGCGTGTGCTACCTCTACGCTTGTTTGTGCAACAACTCTGTTAAATATACTGGTTACTGTCGCCACATGCTTGCATGTCAGCTGTTCCACTACCTAACTTTCCTTCAAGCGATGCTTGATTTCCCAAGTCCTTGCCAGATATCATCATCATCATGATCGCCATCGGCTAATATTTTGTGTACTGCAGGACGAAGGCCTCTCCCGGCGATCTCCAAGCCCTGTCTTGCGCTAGCCAATTCCAATCTTCGCCTGCGAATTCGTAACTTCACCACACCACCTAATTTTCTGCCATCCTTCACTTCGCTTCGCTGGCACCCATTCTGTAACTCTAATGGTTCACCGGTTATCTATCCAACGCATTACATGGTCTGCATAGCTCATATTTTTCTCTTAACGTCAACTAGAATATCGGCTAAAGCAGTTTGCTCTCTGATCCACACCGCTGTCTTCCTGTCTCTTAAAGATGTCAAACAATTTTCGTTCAATCGCTCTTTATGAGGTCCTTAACTTATTCTCGAGCTTCGTTTGAAGTTTCTGCCGCATATAGCACATGTAAATGCAATCACTGTACACTTTCCCTTTCATCGAAAGAGGTAAAGCTTTCAGTCAGGATTTGGATAACGCCTTCCGTGTGCATTCTGCCGAGTGCACACGGCAGAGTACCAGATATATACGTAGTTCAAAGCTAGGATAATGAGCCGAACGTTCGCGCTATCTCTCCAACAGCAAGATTCCAATATTTTTTTTCTCCTGTCCAGATTCCGAGCATAACGTTCACTGTTAACTTAAGGGTTTTGTTCGCCGCCAGGCATCGAGTGACATGTCAATCTTATGCGGACCAAGGTATTATCATCCTTTTTGCCGGCTTGAGCATTTTTCCTGGGTAAATTTCGATATTCACTTGAAGAGTATCAGTTTCCATCGTAAATTGTTGTTGACACGGCAATGATCTCGGGCATCAGCTTTCTGTTTAGTATGAAACGACCTCTTTCGAGGATTAGACCCAGAATCCTGCATAAAAGTTTCCGCCACGCGTTGTTTTACAAATCTTTAGGATATTGACGTTTTTAAGGCAGACCGCGACTGGATATTAGAATATTGACGACGTTGGTTCTGTAAGTAACCATCTTAGCACTTGACGAGCGCACTGAATAAGAGGGAATACTGTTACAGTGCTACACCACCTCGGTACCACAGCGTTTTTCTGGCAAGCTGTAGGGGAAAAATCTCTGCAAAAAAAAAAACCAACGCCATGACATAAGTGATTTTAGAATAGTCATAGTGCAATTTCTACGGAATTGTTAAAGTAAGCCTCGGAGCGCAATCTGCGTAGCCTTTGTAGATATGCTGAAATTCGATAATGTTGAGGATTTTTAGCAGATTTGTAGCAAAAGGGTTTTGGTGGGGTAACAGTGATGTCTGTGGGGTCTGTATGACGTGATTCGTTAGGCTGAGCGATGTGCGTTATACTGCTGACAACAAGGTCAAGTTAGTGTGATTGTATGACAATATGATATCCTCCAAAACCAGAGGAGCGCAGTTTTCGATCAAGAATGGACTATGGTTACTTCTTGAGGACAGGAAAATGGTAAACATGGCAGAACTAGACATCGCTTAGTACTACCTCATGCTGAGGTAGCAGATTGCCACCGTGCGATAACGTAGGTATGCCTTGACGGGAGCAGAAGAGTTATAAATTCTTGCTATTATTAACATATATCCTAGTGTAGCCACTACTAAGTAGAGCGATACAAAAAAGTGTATATATCAACAATGAATAAAAAACATATTTAACGAATATAAAGAAGGCTATATTACCAGGGCCAGAAAATAACTTGAAATAAAAAATAAAAGTATATATAGTGCATCAATAAAAATAATCTATACTCAGCACTGTATGCGAAACCAATATACATTAGGTCCCAAAGTTAAAAGAGAAACTCTTTAGGGTTGTTAGGTTAGCGCAGGCGTGCTAACGAAAAGTTAAATTATGAGGTTTTACGGGCCAAAACCACGGTCTGAATATGAGACACGCCGTAATGGTGGACTCCGGAATAATTTGGACCACCTGGCGTTCCTTAACGTGCACCTCGTGCTTAGTTAACAGCCGAACACCATGGACATTAAGCAACCACGGCGGGTCCTAACTAAATGTAGTCAGGATAAATCGGTAGTCAAAAACGGGGTGCGGAAAAATGCACAGCGCTTTACAACTTGTGCTCACGCACTACAAGGCAAAATAACAATATGCACAGTGTGTTTATTGAAGAGAGTGCATTATTCTCCACAAAACAATGCATTCGAACAGGGTCTATGACGAATCACGTATCAACGCAATTTCGAGTGGTCGCCTCTAGTGAAGCTGCGCCCTGCCCACTGACGCCAGAAACGTAGAAGTGCATTAGAACCGAAAGAGGAATTGGTAGACCTAACGTGCACGACACAATGCGCGGGGATTGTTCATGTTTACTTCCATTTTTACTGCCGCTAAAGCTACGAACATTCCTTCCCGCTGTGTCGTGCAAGTTTTGCCGCGGCGATGTCCCGAATAGCTTCTCTCCGAGTTTGTGACGCCGTGGCTTTTTAGACCCCATCGCGTTAACCAAACCGTCCCTGTGTGCGCCACTCGATGTTTACAAAGCCAGCGAACTCTGGAGCATAGGAAAAGAGCGTAGTAAACTCTATAAAGCACATTCCACACCAGGGGTCTCCAAACTACGGCGCACGGCCAGCAGCGGTCTTTCTGATAAATCGCAGACCTGCAAGCGTGCCGTTATTCCTCAAAAAGGCAGTCGCGCTTGCGCCTGATGATAGGTGGCTTCTCGACAAAGCCTTCCCTGTTGCTCTTCTTTCGTTACAAGATCACGCAACCTCGTGCGAGAAGTGCCGACGAATCGGTAGACATGGGACCGTGGCCTGAGAAGCACCAATTGGCTCGTGCCAACCCCACGTCGCGTGGGGCGCGTGTGGGCCTAGCGGATCGAAACGTTGTTAAAGCCTCAAGCTTTAACGATTAGATTAAGATTAGATTAAGATTTGCCAGTCTTCCTGGCATTATAAACGAATTAATGTGGTTCATGACCTTCAGCAGATAATTCCGCAAAATTGGAAAGCTATTCACTTACTCAGACGAGAATCTTGGATAAATTACGTATACATTATTTTCGTGCGTAGCGAACAGATGTACTTTCGTTGAAAATGCCCGCGATGCCCAGCAGGAATTGTTTTTGATAAAATATAGGGCCATAGTACGCATTGCACTCGTTTGCGTAGAAACACAATGGGCAGGCAAATAAACTTGAGAAGCTAAGGACCGTGTAACAAGAGACAAAAAAGTTTTGCCTAACGTTACGTGACTACGAGGACAGTACGTGGTATTGAATAGAACGCAAAGGGGAGCAGGCGACATTGTAGTGGACGTTAAGAGGAAAAAATACAGCTTCGCAAATCATATAAAGCATGTGACAGACAACCGGCGGTTGATTAAAGTTTGCGCAGTGGTGTCACGGCAAGGAACGTGAAATTAGTAAATTTATAAGCATAACATCAATTCGGCTTGCGCAAGACACGAGTAACTGGAAATCAACTTGTGCTCACTCCGATTTGTGCTAGTCAGATAGTGCAAAGCGATATATTTGTGCGTTGTTTTTACTGGCCAACATCGTTCTTAGTCATATAAACTTAAAACGATCCTAATTATGTTAAAACTTATTTCTGTTTTCATTAGTTATTTTTGCACCTTGGTTCAATTAAAGCTGTCGGACGTTTCCTCTATAAATATTGAGGTTATTCCTGCGTGCACTAGAAGACTTTTACTTATGCTCAATTTGTCGTATGCCATAACTACAAAGTGTTGTTGTTCTGTCACTTGGGAGTTCACGATGATATCGCTTGTAGCCACCTGCCTCCAATATTTTTTTAAATCCGACTTTAAAGCTGTGATGAAAGGCTTACTTTTTAAAGTATGCGGATTTGGTCACATAGCTGTCTAGCACTTTAGTATTAGCCCAGACGCACTTACTTTAAACCAATAAAATCGATACAACACAACAATTAATTGCCTTAGTTTGCCATGTGAAAATGCGTGTGCGCACCTGAAGATATCTCCTGTAATTCACCTTCAGGAGCAAAATATTCAGCCTGGCAACGATTATCGTTCACAAGTAGCATATCTGCAAACCAGAGCAATTGATACTGCAGGACTGCGGTCGCATAGAATATAAAAAAATGTCGACTTTTCACATGCGAGCTGGGGCAGCACTTTGAAGCCTAATTTTATAAATAAGCTGATACTCCACAAACAGACCTCATAGGTGTTATGTAAAGCATACCAACAAGTTCGCATAACGTCGTGCGGATGTCGTTTATAAAGTTGCTGTTAGCTGCGGTGCAGACAGGTCGTTACAGCAATCAGACACTGAGCATAAAGCTTCCTTGACCGGCGAAAGACCGTCACTTTTCGTTGCAATGTCACCGTTGCAAGTGCACTGTGAAGTTCGCAGAAAGTGCGGTGTTGTTCACTCATAAAAACAGTGAGGCTCGCCGTATGCGTGGTCGAGGCTTAGCAGGTTACTTATAAAAGTGGTAGCACGTGCCTAACTCAAGCCTCGATACACAAAGGGTATTCTGCCTTATACAGTTATGTCTTTGGCGAGTGCCCGTACGTGCCCGTGATTGGCAACTTGAAGATAATTTATTGTGTGTGTGTGTCATAATTGTGTCATAATTTATATCATGTAGTGAGCGTGTATGTGTGTTTTCTTTGTTCTTTGTGTCCGGGTTTGTCCGCCTACCTTTAATTATTCATGAAATCACAAGAGTTGTCTGCACTACCTTCTCAATGGAAATGCTACAACATATGGCTGGCTGGCCTTGTGAAACGTAAACACTACGAGAAAAAGCAACACGATTTCGTGAAAATACCGAACTTGTGATAGTGACACAACTGCCCATTAATAAGGAATGGTGACGTTTCCCAGACCACCTCACCGTCGTGTAGATATCGGCTCAGTGCAAATGACAACCTTGTGTCCAGTCATCAAGGTTTGTGAGTATTTTCAAAAACAGTGGAGGCTGGGAACCGGCTTTAATAAAGGAGGGTCCCTGTCGGAAACGTCCAATACAAATACCTATTAAATGGCGAGGAAATCGTTAACCGTTTTAAGGAATTTATAGAAGTCTCCTGTGGAAGGTAGTCTAATTCTTGTCATTGGGCAGGGTTATTCGATGAGGCGGACATTAGTAGCATGGAAAATCGAATTGCATATTCAACTAATTAAAGTTCACAAATAACTACTTACTTACGAGACATATTGCAATTTACAAATAGCAGCCGGCGAGTTTGTCAGGCGTATCCTCTTGGAATGAATTTCCAGAATGACACCAGTTTAGAAATATGCGCCATCAAACTCACCGTAAAAATGCACTGTTTCTTCACTTATTGGAGCGATATAACGTAAAATGATTCCAAACTATTTTTATTCCAATTTCTGCAATCAGCCTCTACGATTGGTGAAACATTTTCGGGCCACTCCGAACTTCGCCTGTCTGTCACGTGACATCACGAAACCGCAAAAACTCACCACGTCAAAGTGACATGCACGCGAAAAAAAAAGCATTAATATGCCGATCAAAACTGAACATTTTCTGAATAGCCACAGACTGCCCCGTTCCGAAAGGAATAGAAGATGGCTAAGGCCCTCGCAACTCGCACCTGCCGGTGAGCATGCGGTGATTTGCGCATGATAAACAGTCTTGCGTGTTAGTAAAACGTTATCGAGCCCTTTCAGCATGCATACGACATCGCTCTGCCAACTCTTCCTTGCTGAGGATCCGTTCACGGCCGGGCTCGACTGGCACGCGCGCTCGCTTCTTACGGCCTTCTCACCCGTCGGGGAAACAATGGGAGAGTTTCTCAGCACGTTTCGTCACCCGTCGGCGGTAGGGGCGCTGCGACCCTGACCCTTCCTCCCCTGCCACCACGTGCATGCGCTTGCCTTCACGCGCCGGTGAGCATGTGGTGATTTGCGCATGATAAACAGTCTTGCGTGTTAGTAAAACGTTATCGAGCCCTTTCAGCATGCATACGACATCGCTCTGCCAACTCTTCCTTGCTGAGGATCCGTTCACGGCCGGGCTCGACTGGCACGCGCGCTCGCTTCTTACGGCCTTCTCACCCGTCGGGGAAACAATGGGAGAGTTTCTCAGCACGTTTCGTCACCCGTCGGCGGTAGGGGCGCTGCGACCCTGACCCTTCCTCCCCTGCCACAACGTGCATGCGCTTGCCTTCACGCTCGCACGATCGTTTTTCCGCGCATTTTATTTGGTGCTCTGTCAGTGTTATTCAGTATTCAGTAATTTGTGGGCTCCTGAAGACGGTCGTACAGCCTTTAGTACGCGCAGCCACAGCCAAGACTTAGCGCCGTTCATTGCGCATCGGTATAGGCTCCGTACAATCGAGTTTGCGGCTGTTCTGGCGCCATCTGGCGCAGCGACGCAACAGTGTTGGGAAGTGGGCGCCGCAGCTCGGCCGGCTCGATGAGTATTCTTTACCGCGCGCTACATTCGGCCACGGTTTAGCCGTTTTGCTTTGTTAACCAGCCTCCATATTTTTTTCTTATACGTCTTGCGACGGTGCAATGACATGCGCTTCATCGGCAAGCGTCGGAGGTGAAAAAAAAAGGCAAGTGGAACCGGCGATACTGCTGCGTAAAGGGCTGTCACAACCACGAAGGCCAGCCCGGGATAAAGTTGTACAGGTTTCCTGGCAAGTCTTATGAGATCGAACGGCGAAAGAAATGGTTCGCAGCTGTGAGGAGAGTAAAGTAAGTCAGCTTCTTTGATATTTGTGAGAAGGTTTTGTTCTGACGTAAAGCGTGCTACACATGCGCGTTTCACAGCTCGTTGTGCGACGCCAGCGGCCATGGCCAGCTGCTGAACATTTAGAAGAAATTTGTCATGACTTTGCTGATTTGACGACTGCTTGCCGTTGTCTTAGCATTCGGTATGATCAGCATAGCACTGGCATGTGCGATGAGCAATATTTTATGCCAAGGAAGCCTGTTTTGTGCTGGCGAGCACTAATTCGACGATCCTCGTTTCGGCCGCTGGCGCTTGAGAGGCGCGATTTCACATGGTGCGATTTTTCTTGTGATATACATTTGCGATGTATCATTGTAAAAGCAAAGCGCGTATGCAAGGAAAGGAATTCGCAAGCGAAATCGTATCTTGTGAAAGGGGCCTAATGAGCCTCGATCATTGTACATGATGAAAAACGAACATTCGCGTCATGTAAATTAAGATCGCCTAGTTAATAAATCTCGTTTATCAGCGCAGCAGGTGGCTCCGACTGGGTCCTAAACGAGTCAACGAGGATAGCATGGTCACTGCCACACGAGCCAACAATCCGAATCGTTTAGCTCACTCGACATGACTGTGCTGACGACAGCCTACGAGTGAGCGTGTAGTTGCACGCGGCCCAGATCGAGCTGTATGACAATCTAATGTAACAGTGTGACAGGGGCATCAAATGATAGGCCGCGGCGTACAACGCGCCGGAGTGAAATGAGGTATGCATTGCCAACAGTGAGGCGTCGATTAAAAATCGGTCAACTACAACGTTTTCAGGGTGCCAGTTTAGTGACTTCAATTTTAGTATAACAGTAAGCTTTACTCACGTGAAGGATGACGTCGTATACTTGCTTTCCCTGTTGCGAACGGCACTTTGCGTGAACGTCCACTTCTTTCACACAAGCAACATGCGAAGCAGCGTAGAGCTTGTCTCCGCTGGTTAACGCTGCACTGTGAAAGTAATCGTCTATTCCTTTAATAGGCCTGCACCCCGCAAAAACTATTTGTGGCATAACAGAGGGCCACGCTTGTAGTTTCACGTACACACACGCACAAAAAAAGAAGGCGGATCGCGGATATACGTGCCGCTTTCGGAGGCGTGTATACGTAGTTCCGAAATCTCGCTGTCTTCCCCCCTGCCCAGTTTCGCGCCGCCCGCCACATGCGACGCTGAGCATCGCGCCACCGCTGCTGCGCAGCAGCGCCGCCTGTTGACTGTACGGAGCCTATATAACTGCTGTGTGATGGTGCATTGCTGTCTTCCATATTGGAAGTCGCGTTCCGGGAAAACACCCGATGTTGCTTTTCACGAGTTTCCAAGCAATGGGTTTCTAGCCTGAGTTTCTAGCGCTTTTGGACAAGATAGTGTTTTTTTTCGGTAAAGCCTCCGAACACCTGCCATGCAGGAAGAGCAGTCCAGCCCTATTTACAAACGCTCCCACCTTGAGCTGCCCTGAAGGTGTTGACGACAGCCATGCGAGAATATCCGCAAATCTAATTGCCGCGAAGTTTCTGAGAATACTCCTTGTAAATCACTCAAACCAACTGACTGACGAAAACAAGCCTTCGGCCTATGTACACAAGTCGCCAAGCAAACACTTTAGATTGTAATTGTAAATAAGACACATTTGTGAGCTCCTGTGTCCGCAAGAGTTCTTGCCTGAAAGTATGGCAACCATTGTAATACCCTTGTCACACGGCACGTGTAATGTCATTCGCAGCGAATGAGATTACGTGTTAATGCCATTTTTATTGCTTCTACACGGGTATAGTGAATCACATTCACAGCTAATGGCATTCGCCCATTGAATGAGTTTCCCGAACTCATTCACGCGCGACTTGTGTAATCTCGACGACAGGGGCTTGGCAAAAAATGACAAAATCGTTATGTTAAAACGAAGTGTAATATGTGCCATCAAACTCACCGTAAAAATGCACTGTTTCGTCACTTATTGGAGGGATTAACGTAAAATGACTCCAAACTGTTTTGATTCCAATTTCTGCAATCAGCCTCCGCGATTGGTCAAACATGGCAAGTTTTGCCTTAAGCTACCTAACAATATAGTGAACATATGTAAACAAGAAGCACGATTTGTAAGGTCTCGTTATCATAGCAGCCTGCCGATAAACATTGCCATCAATTTCGAATGCCATTTTGTTTACCCGTGTAGACTGGGAACGCAAGACTATGATGGCCAGCACCATAGCAAGACCGCAATTACATTCGGTATGAATGTCATTTACTGCAAATGACAATACATGTGCGGTGTGACAGGGGTATAAGTGCATGCGAGCAATGAATATTTTTCATTCCTCAAAATGCATCTGCGCTTGATGGCGGAGAGCTGTTCTCCTGGCGCATGCATCTCAAGTTCCCCAGTGAACTTAAAGAAGCTCGATGCATTAATACGGTTACACTGCATGCATTTATAAGAAGCCTAGACGAACCATTTATGCGTCCTTTACCATTAGGCGACTTGTTCTTGAATGCACGGTGAGGGAAGAAGCGCTCCCGACCCCATCTTCCAGCGTGGCGCGCTGGTTTAAAGCATTACAAGGCGGGTTTCTTTGTATCCGCATAATTGGCAAATAGTAGTTATTCAACTTCGCCAATATTAAGGAACACTTACTGCACAAGCAGGCACGTGCATGCCTGCTTGTGCGTCGCAACTGCAGTGCTCTGATGCACTCCGTGTGTTAGTCCGTTTGTGGATATTGTATACTGTTTCGCGAGCAAGTATGCCAGTGCCGTAAATGGCGCAGCGAACGCCTGCGTCTTTTCCATGTCCATCTTTAAGCGATGACTTATGACAGCGCGAACTCTGACAATGGACGGCGAACGAGACAGACGTAGACAAACCACATTTGTAAGCTGCACCACTCCGTTCTAAATTCTCTTTTCCTTCATTCGTGGCAAGTTTGAGAGCACTGCAATCTCTGCACGCAAGCGGACAAGCCACATGTATTTTTCCCCGTATGTTAAGGGCTTTGTGAAGGATGACGTCGTATGCTTGCTTTCCCTGTTGCGAACGACACTTTGCGTGAACGTCCACGCCGTCCACTTCTTTCACACAAGCAACATGCGAAGCAGCGTAGAGCTTGTCTCCGCTGCTTCGCATGGATGCCGCATAGCTGCTAACAAAACGTTCAAAACTGCTGTTAGATATTTCTAGAACGCTCTACATCAGTTTCGTGGGAAGTTTTGCCTTAAGCTACCTAACTGCGAAGCTGGTGATAATGAATAATGCACTCAAGCAGAACACTAAAAATGGCGTGACATATTCCATATAACTGCCAAAAAGCTGCATTGTATCGCGACCTCGTAGACCGCTGTGGTACATTTTAAAACGCTGGCGATATTTCGCGGCCTCACCATACATTTGCATAATGTATACGCCTACCCACCTGTCCGCGGCGTTCAGCTTAGTCTACGTTGTCTAAATTACGAATAATTTCATGTCGTGCGCATTCACTTGCTGTGCCCTAACGTCCATAAACGCTGTTTCTCTCCATGATGTGCTCTTTGGAGAATCCTAAACCTCAGTGCTAAACAAGACTGGGGGTATCGTGAGATGGCTTGTCTCTGGTTGCGAGCACAGTGATAACGCGACGAGTGTGATACCGGTTGTAAAGTAGTAGCTCTAAGGTTGCGCTGAGGCCTTTAGGCTTTGTGAACGTACGTGTGGAGCAGCAGACAGAAGCCGCAACATGCAGACACCACGTGTTTTATATACCTGATTACTGCATGCTACGTTTGCCATGGTCCTACATCGCATACAGCTCTCCCAATTTTCGGCCTATACCTTACTCCTTTCAACACCCCTAATTTATGGTTATCTTCTGTTTTTCACAACCTCTCATTCTGTGGGCCCCTATCTTACTCCATTCGGCACCACTAATTTATGGGTACCTTCTGTCTGTATTTCACAACCGCCCATTCTGTTTACGTGCAGGAACACTTGAATTGATTTTGCTGTTGCTGTTTCTCACGTTTGTAAGCCTTCGGGCATCTTCCGGCCGGTAAGAATTTTTAGGTCGGTTCTAGACTCGGCTGGATTACTATGCGGAATTCCACAGAATTCATTTGCCATACTCACTGTGCCTGTACTTAGATTTGTTAATAATTTGTTATTTGGCTATGTATCTGCTAGCCTTCTGGTTAAGTCAGATGTGGAATGACCACCCATCAAATACATTATTGCCGGCTTGATCCCCGGAGGAGGAAGAATGTTTTGCAACTGCACAGCTTTCTTTCGGAAAAAGCTTCGTGCTAAACTTGATTGGATGACATTTTTATAACATTTTTCCCTCTGATGGGCCTTCCTCCACCTTACGAGGTTCGGTGGAGCAGGTTGCCCATGTTGAGTGTCGTTGTGCTTGTAGAAATTTTCGATAGATTCATCCTCGCTCGGCGATCTGTTTGTCTCCTGGTTAGCTCGTGTGCGGGACAGAAGTGCAGGAAAGACGGATGCAACCGTAAAGCTCATTCTCCAAAAAACTTGCGTGGGCTTCGTTTGCAGCTTGCTAAAACCCTCAGCTGGATCACAATTTTTTTTTTCCTTTCATAAGCATTCCTCCAGGCTTAATGAGTTATTTTCAGGCGTAATGAGATAATATTTTCACACTGTAAATACATTGTGAAAGTTTCACGAGTGGCGCTTTTTTGTTCTTTGAAACGCTACGATAGTGTACCTTACAAAGTACGCTGGGCTTTGTGGAAGCAATATCTGATGTAGGCCCTCAAATGTATATGCTATATTTTGCAGCTTCCAAAAACAAAAGTGTCGAACGAAACTTTGCGCAAGCCCACATAACCTTCTGGTAGCAAAATTACCATTTTAGTGAGAAATATTCCTTGCTCTGAAGTGTTTTTACTATCGACGTGTCTAGCATGACTTCATCAAGTAATGGCGAGTGCCTTTAGGGTTGCATTCAGAGGCGCGCGCGCTGAAAATATATTATTGGTGCAGATCTAGGCGCGATATTCTACGAAGAAAGAAGGCATTCATGCCTAAAACATTCAGAATTTGGTTCAGTGGTAATTAAAACATTTAACAATGTCGTGGCATCTGCTCAAACGACTGTCGGTTCTTGCATTAAAATCCTGTTGCTCTGATTTGCTCGGCTATATTTTCGCTAGAAACTTCTGAGCTTTTGTGATATGGAGTCTACGTCTGGTTCCCCAATGTTCGTTGGCCTAGTTTCATTGCATAATTTACCTCGATTGGCATGGTATATATATATCGTTCATGTTGCTTTCTGTTGCCTCCCACCAATTTTGCAATTTGTAATAAAAGCCTGCATAAAGTCTCTGTCGTTTTATATAAAGTTCTTGTGATCAAAATTTACCATAACACTGGTCGCTATTTTATTTACTGAGAAGAGCGTCGCCATCTTTGTCGGTAGTAAGAAAGGAAGCAGGGGGACTAATAGCAATTTTGATGTATATTGATGTAATCCTTAATATATTTTGTACATGCAACGGTCTTTTGTAGTTTTTGTAGTACGAAAAAAGTATTTTGTCGTAATGCAGCTAAAATACCATAGTGTGTGCTTCGAGAACAAGCACAGATAGGCCCAGTGTACTTTGCAAAGTACAGCTGCATTCATTTTCTTGAATAATTTATATATAAATACGGATAATAATAAATACGGATAATATATGTGCATATCATGGATTCATCATTTACACAATCTTTTCGAAAACTTCCATACAAACAGCTTCGAGAAGCATATGCTGTGCTTGAAAAAAAAATTAAGTACACCTGCATAAGTACGGATAGTATTTGTAATATCATGCATTCGTCGTTTACACCGTTCTTTGTAAATCAGCACCTGGAATGTTCAGCGTTTTTAAGTTTGGCGGTGAATGCAAATGACAAAACTACAATGTGGTCGTCTTGGCAGGACCCTCCCTAGCAAAGTAGGCTGCTATTGAACACGTTTCTTCAATAATTATTTACAAATGAAAATAGTACTGTACTTTTAAAAGTACGCAAGGCCCTAATATGTGGCCTTTCCTGTACATTCCGTGCAGTTATAATACCAAGTGTGGCTTCTTATGCTAAGCACAAATTCTTTTGCTGGTGCATCACAAATCAGGGCATTTAGCCTGACAGGAACAACACCGTGACTGAGCTGTACTCTAGATGTAATTAGCTCCTTCACTTAGTCGACAAGCGAGCGCAAAAACTGATTGGCGTCACTTGGCTTCCAAACCCCATAAAAAAGCACCAACCAAAAAAACCCTCGCCTTTTTGAGGCTTCTCACAAGTTCGAGGATAGTCCAGAAATTATTTAATTCTTCACAAGCGGCAGCCGGTTAGTATTAAAATTTAATGTGGCCTCGTCCGGTACATCGCCAGTTTCTCTTTTGGAAAGAACTTTTTTAAGATACCGATGTGACGATACTTACCACCAGCGATAAGTATGATGCTCGGGGAGTTCCTCGGTGTTTGCAGCAATGCTCTCGCTAAACGAAAGAGAAGCAATTTACAACGTCCGTGAATTTCTTACAATGTTCACCAGTGTTCTGCAAATGTAATAGTGCCAATTTCACGGTATAATGTAGAGAAGTGTATACCTTTTTTTCTCGCATTAGACGTGATATTAGATGTAATATACACAATACAATTTTTCATGGCTGAGTTTGTAAACTTGACAGTTTCGTTCCCTCGAAAGTAGCAATTCTTACACGTTTGATATCGAAACTCCTCTTCGAACAAGCGTAAATTTTCTATTTTAAGAGCAACGCGCCAGATCAAATGGGCCATTTGTTATGACGTAAGAAATAATGCAACAAACAAAACAAAACAAAAGTAAAATGTCTCCGTACGGCGGGATTTTGTGCGGATTCGCCACTCCACATAATTAAATATACGACAATGTTTTTTTTTATTTTCGAATACTGTTAGCCCTTCCTGCCTGTTACAGCGTGGGATGGGTAAATTGAATCAATACAGCACAGTTCCAGCTCTTTTTCAAAAGTTTCCAATGAACACGCATTGTAAAAGACTCGTCGGTGAAGGTTATTCCATCGTATAATTGTTTTAGGCAGAAACGAATATTTATAGACGTCAACTATTGACACGTAAGGCATAACTGCAAAGGGATTGTTAGTACGTGATGACAGTCGACCGGGCGGCTGCAATTATAAGTCGAAATCCAAACTGAATGCATTGCGATAGAGCTGGTAAAGATACTTAAGCCTAGCAATTTTTCTGCGAACAGCCAAAGTTGGTAGCTCTGCACGTGCAAGAAGTTCTGTTACGGACTGCGTTCTTCGGTAGCAGGAAAATGCAAACCTCTCTGCCATTCTCTGAACACGCTCAATCTTGTCAATAAGATATTTCTCATTTGGATCATAAATTATACTTGCGTATTCCAGAGTTGGTCTTACTATTGATTTATATGCTTTTATTTTGACAAGTTTTCCAAGTTTTCCAAGTTTTCCAAGTTTTCCAAGTTTACAAGTTATCCAAGTTTTCGTTGGGCTGTTCCACATATATTTTGTACATAAACACTCCCGTTCATGTCATGAGAAATCGTAATTCCTAAATATTTTAATTTACTGGAACGCTTTATTTCTATGTTGTTAATTATGTAAGGGAGCACAAATGGCGTCTTCTTCTTTGACACAATCATAGAAGTGGACTTTTCATAATTGATTCGCATGTTTCGCTTTACACACCTGTCATATACAACTTTCAAAGAGTCATTCAACACGACCTGGTCTTGCAGGCTTTTTATGCGACAAAATAACACAATATCATCCGCAAACAGTCGAACTTCGACGAGAGGATGTATGTCCTTTGCGATATAATTGATGTATAATAAAAATAATATGGGACCCAGAACGGACCCTTGCGAAACCCCGGATGAAACTGATGCAGTCGAAGAGCATTCTTCGTCTATTACCACAAACTGTTCTCTGTAAGGTAAAAAAAAGCCTCGATCTAATTGATACTTTGTTCATCAATACCAAAGTCGTGCTGTTGTGTAAAAGCTTCACATGACACACTCTGTCGAAAGCCTTGGACAGATCTATAGTAATAACATCAATTTGTTCTCTCGAGTTTAAGGCTGTAGCAAAAGCATGAGTAATTTCGAAAAGTTGTCGAGAGACGGCTACGGAAGCCATACTGCTTGCCGCAAAGAGGTTGATGACTTTCAGTGTATTCTACAACATATTTATATATTTTATGCTCTAATATTTTACATGCAAAACATGTGATGGATATAGGACGATAATTGTAAATGTCCAATTTATCACCAGTTTTAAAGACGGGCACAACTCCTGCTAACAGCCAGTCACTCGGTAGAGTGCTCTCACGTAACGATGCTATGAATATCTTCTCTAAAAAATAGGAAACCCATTCACAGTAACGCCTCAAAAACTCATAAGGTATCTTATCAGGAACAGGCGACTTCTTAGGATCCAGCTTTAAGAGGAATGACATTACACCTTCTCGCGATATGACAATGCCATTACATTGCTGCCTGCATGACGCTTCCATTGAGGGTTCGCCTTGTTTTGATCTAAATACTGACACAAAGAAACTATTAAATGCTTCAGCGATTGATTTCGGTTCACGGCATAAAGCACCGTTTATTAGTACTCCGTTTATTGTTGGTTTAGAGCCGGAGAGATACCTCCAAAACTATTGGGGGGCGCTCCTCATATGCTGTGTCAGTGTTGTAGAAAGGAAATTCGTTTTGGCCTCCTTGAGCTTTTTTCCCACTTGCGCACTGCTAGTAGCAACTACGCTGTTATGTTTCGGTTTGTTTTTACGAGCACGTTGGGGGGAGACGTCGTTTTGAATGAATATTTCGAGTAATCCACGGATTTTCTTTTCGAGATCTTGTGGCATTGTATCAAAGGCAGATTCTAAGTAGTCAATAACGTCAGCTGCGTTAAAACTATAATTGTCTACCTCCTTCTGTTTTGAGGCGCACTTCTTATTAACATTAACAGTAACAAGTACACTGTTATGGTGCGCAATTCCCTCTTGAATATCTATATTATAATCAAAAGCTTCTCCGGACAGAAATATTAAATCCAACAGCAAATTAGCTTCCTTGAGTTCGAGCGAGTCTCTTGACCGTCTGAATGAGACCATACTTCGTCATAATCTCTAACATCGAGTCAGCACGAGACCTTTCCATAGAGCCGGGAACTGTTAACGGACACGGAAAATTAATATAGGCAAAATAACTGCTGCAGTTGCTTGTGTTAACCTGCCGTGGTGAGCTTTGTTTATGGGGTGCACCTGCATCGCAAATTGTTCTCGTTTTCCGTTTTAAATACCACTCGAGCCCATGAATGTGACCTGCCATAACAAGCGGCAACCTTTCTCAAGAGTTGACGCACAAAAATGCGTTTCCCGGCTCGCCAGGCCTTGAAAACCTCAGTGCGATATGACTGCGAGAACGAGAAAGAACATTTATTGTAGAAAATATAAATTAACAAGCTGGTGTCTTCCTGCTTGTGCGGGGAGGAAGCGCCGTGTAAGCTTCCCCCCCAACGCCTGAACGACATTCCATAGCACTCGTTGCTATACCGTTCACGGCGCTTCTCTGCCTACACTCGGCCGCGCCCGCCTACGAATGCTGGCGTGAAACCTTGACCGCACTGTGTATTAGTGTATGCGTCGCGTCTCGCTAGTTTCGAGTTGTTTTGAAACGCTCAACCTTTCTCGAACCACGCAACACTTAAGCCAAGGCGACACCTGCGCTACGCCTGCGCGCGCTCACTCCGGGCCAACGTTGCTTTGAACAACTCGAGCTAGACACCCTGGAGGACGCTGTTTAGTATTGAGCTATTGTGAACGCTTCAAAATGCGCAATTTGGATTTGTCGACCGCCCCGGCAGGGCAAAACCAGTCCGCAACACGTAGCACGGCCAAGCTGGAGCACACGAGAGCAAGTGGCTCAGGGCTGTGACGACAGAAGCCGGACCGGCGCCCAATCGGTCCTCATCTGTCCAGGACGCGCACGGCCGCTTTCAGGTACGCACACGACCGCATGCCACGTCCTCCACTTTTAAAGGCGCGAATACAGTACGGCGTAAGGCGGGCGCGCGCCATGCGCGGCAATGCATGAGGGCAGCACAACATGCCATTCTCGACAAATTCTGTCCTTGGGTGATCGGATTTCGTGATACGCCAGACGTACTGCGCGTGTCGCTCTTCGCGAGTATTTTGGTGCGGTCAATCGGTATACGCGACCATTGCCACTGTAGACAAAATACTGGATTTTAGTCACCATTGGTTACGTATCGTGCAGAACGCCACCGCACCATAGTCGGCAGCGTCAGCGACTTGAACGGGGCAGCTCTCAAGGTTAAGCCTGTTTTAACAATCTTTCCCGAAAAGATTTTAGGGGACTTCATGAAATCAGCCCCGAGTTTCTTACGGTGATCGATATTGCTGATAATACTTTGTGTAATTATGTTTCCACGAACCCATTTTCCTAATAAACGCTTCTCATCTTGCCAGCGGAAAAATCGTTTCGTCTTATTCTTGTTCAACACTTTATAAAGTTATCTGTATTTCACGCTGTCGACATCATCACAATGGCATGGCGCCTGTATTAGTGGTGGGGACTATCGAAAATTTCGCACGCGCTTACAACGTGTCCAAAATGGAATGCGAATGTCATTGAAGCACCGGCAGGCGATGGCTGGACTATTACCGTTTCGAATAGCGGAATGTAGTCATAACTGGAGTAGAACGTGTGGCAATGTAAGTTTTGCAACAATAAGAATACGCCAGGTTCAAGATGTTATTGCAAAAAAAAAAAGACGTAGCGAAAATTCCAAGTTGCACTGCAGTTATTAAAGTATGTTCTCTTAAAGCACTCCTTCTTTTACGAAAACCCTAGAACGTTTGGATCAATGACGTCCCCACATTTTTGTAGTCTGCCGCAGTGTATTTCATTTAAAATACAAAAAGAAGTAATTTATTCACTAATTGATTGAAAATTATTATGTACACCGAATGCATTTGGGGTATGTTCCCATGAATACGTTGGCAGAGCCGCGAAGAGTGCAATCCCCACCTAGCTGTGACGTAGTGTGGGGCATTGTAAGATGCATTGCCATAGAGAGCAAAGAAGTAGTTCGTGGACGCTGCAGCGACTGTGCATCTAATAGGGAGGCTTCTGGTATTAAAGAAGTGCACGGTACTCGGATCTTCCATCTATGCCAGCGGTGGTTTCGATGGCGAAGCACACTTCGCGGTGCCGCCTCGTGTAATCGCTTAAATTTAACGAATATTTTGGAGGGAGCTGTTTATAAGCATGCCATTATTGGGATTGATCAAATGGCACCTATTTTCCTTCCAAATAATGTCCGCTTAGAGAAATATTTTTTCGCTAGCAACACAATTCGAGAAAACTTTGTAGTCGTTTTAAAATCAGTTCAAAATAAGAAAAAAAAGCACACTGTACTCCTCTATCAGTGTCTTTACGGACACTGAAATTGTTTCTTTCTGTTGATACAACTCTAGCAAATTTATTAAAGTGTAAAAACAATTTATTTTAGCAGAGCACTTTATGTAGTGGACGTTTTTCAGAGAACATCGAGAGCTAACAACACAATTTCTAACATTTCTAACAATTTCTAACAACACAACACACAACGCTAGCGACACAATTCGAGAAAACTTTGTAGTCGTTTAAAAATCAGTTCAAAATAAGAAAAAAAGCACACTGTACTCCTCTATCAGTGTCTTTACGGACACTGAAATTGTTTCTTTCTGATGATACAACTCTAGCAAATTTATTAAAGTGTAAAAACAATTTATTTTAGCAGAGCACTTTATGTAGTGGACGTTTTTCAGAGAACATCGAGAGCTAACAACACAATTTCTAACATTTCTAACAATTTCTAACAACACAACACGCAACGCTAGCGACACAATTCGAGAAAACTTTGTAGTTGTTTAAAAATAAGTTCAAAATAAGAAAAAAAAGCAGACTGTACTCCTCTATCAGTGTCTTTACGGACACTGAAATTGTTTCTTTCTGTTGATACAACTCTAGCAAATTTATTAAAGTGTAAAAACATTTTATTTTAGCAGAGCACTTTATGTAGTGGACGTTTTTCAGAGAACATCGAGAGCTAACAACGCAGCCGTTCTCTTATTTAGGTATGCAGATATCTAGCAGAGTTCGTTGTGTCATATGTGATGGCAGTATCAAACCATTCTGATGTGATCATAGCGATCTCTCAGAGGTCTACAACAAAATGCTAAACATGTTCAACTGAGAAACGAAGATTTGCGCGAATTACCCCTGATATTCTATTTAATTCCTTGTGTAATTTTTTCCTTTGCACTCCACATAGCTACACGTACTCGCCCTGTGACAGGTAAGTACCTTGGGCGAGTGTCCTACCTGCACATTTCTTTGTATATGCATTGCTAGATGATTGTGCCCACAGTCAAAATATTTGTAACTCAGTAACGAATATTTTGGAGGGCGCTGTTCATAAACATGTCATTGTTGTGATTGAAGAAATGGCACTTATTTTCCTTCCAAATGATGTCCGCTTAGAGAAATAATTTTTCGCTTGCGACATAATTCGAGAAAACTTTGTAATCATTTAAAAATGTGTTGAAAATAAGAAAAAAAGCACACTGTACTCTATCAGTGTCCTTACGGACACTGACATTCTTTCTTTTCGTTGATACAACTCTAGCAAATTTATTAAACTGTAAAAAAACATTTTAGGAGAACACTTTATGTAGTGGACGTTGTTCAGAGAACATCGAGAGCAAACAACGCAGCTGTTCTCTTATTTAGGTATGCAGATATCTAGCACAGTTCGTTGTGTCATAAGTGATTGCAGTATCCAACCATTCTGATGTGATCACAGTGATCTCTCAGAGGTCTACAACAAAATACTAAACATGTTCAACTCAGAAACGAAGATTTGCGAGAATTACCCCTGATATTCTATTTAATTCGTTGTGTAATTTTTCGTCCTTTGCACTCATCATAGCTATACCGACTCGCCCTGTGACAGGTAAGTACCTTGGGCGAGTGTCCTACCTGCACATTTCTTTGTATATGCATTGCTAGATGATTGTGCCCACAGTCAAAATATTTGTAACTCAGTATTTAAGACAGATGCCTACTTCCTCTCTGCTGCACTGTTTTAGAAAATGGTTTTCCGCAGTCACACAGTTGGTAAGGTTGTTCATTCTTTTGCGAGTATCCCAGATAAAGTAGGAGAGGTTCATTTTCATTCCTTGATTCCAGTGTAGCATTCTACCTTCCCACATTCCTAGTTAATTCGGTTACAGCATATTCAGCTAGCCGCGCGCAATTTGTTGTTGATAGTTTAACCCATTACCAGTTTTTTCGGGTGTCCCTCAAAGTGTTCCTGCACCCTTATATTGTTTTTCCTTTTTATTAATGGCATTGTTTACGTAGTTAAACAATTTAAGGTCAGGCTCATTGCGGATTATTTTATTCTGCTCACTGAAGTCACGGCCGCCAATGATCAGCTACGTTTAGTACAGCCTTCCGTCACTTGAACTCAATCAGGTTGGCGAATACGAGTATCAAGGTGTAACTGTAACCAGCAACTTAGGTTCGAACTCACATATGCCTAGCATTTGTGACTGAGCGTTTCGTATACTTTGTCTTCTAAGGCATAAACTAAAGCATTCTCCGGCAAATTAAAGGTTTAAGCATATTCGTCCATCATCAGGTCTAGATAGGAATACGCGTGCATTATTTGGGACAAGAAAACGAACATTGACGCGCTCGAGGTGCTACAGGGCAAAGCTGTTCATGTTATCAAAATATCGGCAAAGAGGCTCTACCCCACCACTAATGAAAGAACATGACGTCCCACCGCTCCAGACACGCCGCAAGATTTACAGATTAAGGTTCATCTGCTCAGCTAAAAGAAAAAAAGCAGCTTTCGCTTACACCATAAGTATACGTCACCCCTATAAGTACTAGATGATCGAGGCGTCATCAAGACTACTATTAAGTGCATTCACCTAAATCCATATAGCTAGAACGATATCAAGGACAGAACGATAAATGTTGGACTCAGCAGTTAGGATATGCGCGAAATATCGCTGATCTATTTCTGATTCGTTTCATTTCATTTGTCATTGTCTTCGCGCTCATCATAGCCGTGGCAACCGGCGCTATGACTGGTAAGTACACTGGTCGATTGTCCTACCACTAATTTCCTCTTTATGTAAAAAGCTGGGTCATAACTCCAGCGCTGCTTATTCCAATAAATGGCAAACGCGGAAATTCTTTTCCGAGATAACCCCTTGGCGGAGTTTAAGGAAGTTCGCAGCATTTGAGAGAAAAATGTTAGCTACAGTGACTGCTAGAAGCGCAATCTTGATTAATGACCTTGAGCTTTTTAGAAAGCTTGCCGAAAATTGGTATGTTTGGAGAAAGAAAACACTGAAGCACGAAGTGTACAAATTTAGATGGAGTTTACAATTTAGATGGCACCTCTCCATCTAATACACATAATCGCAGTTCTGTGAATTGTATCAGTCACATCATCCAAGACAAATTTGATGTAATAATTTGCATCTTACATGAATTTGTAACTGTTTAAGGTCTTGCCCAAGTGCGACTCGCTTATTAGTCGTGTATTTAAGAGTCATTTACATATCAAATGGATCCGCTGTAGAGGTAGTATTTGATGCAATTGAGAGAACTTCAATATTGTTTTTTTCATTTCTGTGTTAGTGTTTTAAAACTAAATAGTGTTGTTTTCAGAAAATATCCAGTTTTCATGAATATTTATACTAATAAACGGTCTGAATCGCGAATTCGCTACCAACAGTCCTTAGATTTTCGTTTCCTTTTAAATGCAGCAAACTGCATCCAGTTTAGTGCCGTGGTTCCGAGATATTTCTGATTTCCTATGTATTTAAATAGGAGCCCGCAATCTAAAGATAACCTCTTAATATACATGTATGAGATACATAAAAATAACGATGAACTTCCGAGAATACTAACAACGGAGCTGCAGTAAATACGTGCTCATTCGGAGAAATTTTGTACATTGCCCGTATAGCATCCTACGGGCCTTCACGGCAATGCACCATGGAATTATAAATGTTTCTATGCTGAAGAAATTATATTTCAAAATATAGGATCAGGTGCCACCAGTTGTAACTAAAAGGGCCGAAGGGATACTCACTTCTGACAACGTATGCAACTACTCGGAACAGTCGCACTGCGGCAAAGCAATGTTCTCGTTAAGGATGAGCGGCGAAGTCACACGACAGGCACAAATTGTTATGCGCCCCCCCCCCCCTCCCCCTACGGCAGAGGCTACGCTGACTAAACAGGTGCCAAAGTTAGGCCGTACCACGATTTATCGCAGCTGGTGTGGGAACGCTAATGACAGAGGATTGTCATTCGGTGTGATTGCACGCGCAGCAGTGTGAGTGGCAGCAGAGGGAGGGAGAGTGAGCGATTACGCGGGTGTGCTCTTTGAGCGTGCTTGAGCATTTTTAGGCTTGTTTTCTCTGTGTTTGTGCCTACATATTTGTCTAGGGCCCCACTGGCCTTAGCCGCCAACTGGTCTTGATTTAGAAGTGCTAGCTGCACCTCTGGGTGGGTCGGAGCTGGCGAGTTGCGCACGGAGAAGTGGGAGCACTGGTTCGTGTTAGAATGTATCTTATTCCCTTGGAAGTACGCTAGGTTTCCTGGTTTTGTAGTGCACCCCCACGAGATGTGGTGTAATGTCGGTCTACCGCCACACCACGGACAAATATCCTGGATAAACGTTTGTTAGACTTTTTCGGTCTGCGGTCACTTTGTCGTATATATGTCACCAGGCTTTGACGTTCTTTGAGACCAGGTCCTTTGTGCTGCGTATACGCGCCCAACCATTGCATCGCCACATCTCAAAACCAAGTGAATACTGGACACCACCGTTTCTTCGCACGATTTGCAATCCGGTAGGCCCCTAAGTTCGCACCCACCTGGTCTTTGCTTCCCATGAAGCAGTTATATTGGCCCACAACATCTGGACGAGGCAATTCGATCCCCTTCTTCTGAGCACGGGAATACCTGTCTGTAGATGACATGGGCTCTACACTGTGTACTGTACGTACCTGGGGTGCTATGCAGGATGCGCCGAGTTTCTCGTTCGCACGAGTTTTACCCGAGTTTGCTCGATGGCAGTCAGTGAACGGAGATAGCAAGGAAAGTGCAAAAACAGCAGGCAAAAAGAAATGTCGAGATAAAGCCGCGTATGACAACATGAGCGCACCCTGCGCGGCACAGTGCTTCCGCGCTTCAAGCACAGAAGACTGCGCAACAAAACCCGCCAGCGCCGCGCATTGTTACCAACGCATTATCGCAATTTAGCAATACCGTGACTGCCCCGCTGTCTATCTGCATACTTGCCGTGAGCTGTTTGCCGAGGCACGCCTTTCTCGGGCGCGTCAAGGGCGTGCCTCCTCTTTCGGGCATTATCTGTCTATCCTCCTTCGAATGCGAACGGGGCACATGCGGTGCATTCTTGCACCTACACTTTCCCTCAACCGAATACTTTAAAATACAACAAATAAAATAATGAACATTTTATTTCTTAAAGTATCGGTTTTTCGTTTTGAATACTATAAATTTGTGATGACAAACGGAGATCGAGGGAATTATTAAATTTTGCACTTTTTTTTTGCCGCGAGTGACGACAGTGAGGTGAAAGCTTCCAAGCGGATACATTCTAGAGAGTCGCACGCACGAGGGAGTTCATACGGTGAGCAGTCGCCAGGGGCGCTGCAGCGCTATGTTCGATTAAGTAAGTCATGACAATGATCTGTCTATTCCCTGTCTATTAGGGGAATGGCAACGCAGCGCTGCGGCATGACTGTTCACCGCAGGTGCTTCACTGAGGCGGCTATGAAGGCCGCCGCTTTACCAACTGAAACGACACTCTAGCCATAGAGAGGGGAGCAACGGCTGTAGCCTGTCGCTTCAAAGTGGCTGTACTGTATGCTAGGGTCCGTAGTGACGCAGCACAGTGAAAATGCGCCAGTTTATCTGCGTGCGCGAAGCCTCCGCGATGCAGTGCGATGAAGGGGAGTGCTGCCCAGCGACACAATACATTGCTTGTTATCGCTTGCATAGTGAAGGTGCCTCCGTGCGCATGTACGCAGAATTTGAGTGTTTTGTTCACTCCAATGTGCTTGCCGATTGCCTCTGCTGCTGAGCTAACAGCGATCGCAGATGCGTATCGCAACGACAGCGCAGCAGTCGCATTTTGGCAGGTGAGGGCTTTTGTGTGGAGTTAGGAAATTAGACTTCGAACGCAGGAAGGTGTTGCAACTGTTTAGTGTGCCGTGCTTGTGATGAAGAAATGCCATCGCACTGGGTCTAGAAAAGCGAGAGTTTCTCGACGCTGACCGCGTTTGCGACACTGCGGCTCTGATACATCACCGATGACAGAGCAGCCATCTCAAACGACAGCTGCGATATGTTGTCCTTGGAAAACACTACGCACTGCTCAGCATCGTCGTACACCACGGCCCATCGACGCCTTGCAAGCAGTTACAGTGGCGTGCCGATAATTATTTCCTATGCGCTACATCGCCACAATGCAAGCAATGAAACAGTGTTGTGGGGCCATGACAGCGCAAGAAGACACATGCATAAGCCAGCGAAAGTCGACGCTTCGTTTTTGATAGTGGTGTTCAGTACATCACCGATAACAGTGCGTTTTGCGTGTGTTATTTCGGCATTCAAGATTGTTGATGCCTCTCCGTTCCGCACAACGTCGCTGTTGCCGAATAATAAGTTGGGCGCGGCCCAAACGGGGTGGGCGCGTGCACAAGTTACATGCCTGGCGTGGGGCGTGACCTATGCTTTTGATTGACAGGCGAACTCGTGCGAAACTCGTACATCGCGAAAGCCCGCTCGAGTTGAACTCGGGAACATGGCGGCGGCAGCAGCAGCCTGTGTCATTGCATCCAGCGGCAGCAGGCGCAATATGAGCGTCTGGACCCGTTCACCTACATGACCGACGTAGAGTTTCAGTGTCATTTTTGCCTTTCCAAAACGTCAGTGCGCTGGCTGTGTGACGAGTTAAGTGAAGGCCCTCGTCTTCGCCTATGCTTTCCGAGCACAGACTCAGACTGCTGTGACTAAGCTTCGAAGCAAAAGTTCGTGGGATCGCTTGGGCTCTCTCCGGCGTCAAGCGCTGTTCGTCCACCCCGCCCCAGACCCAGGCCAGGTCCGGTGGCGTCATCGGAGTACTGGGGCACCTGCGAGCACCGGGGGTTCAACCCGGACCAACCAACCTGCGAAGGCGAAGTGGTCACATTATATAGGAAGACTCAGAATGGACACCGAGCTGCCTCCGGGTGAAACAGGTGCCGAAAGCAGTTTTCGCAGTTACACAGTACCGCTGCACGGCACGGGCAGAGAGGTGAAGGAAGTTACTTCGCCAACACGGACCGCCTCGGCCGTCCGAACGACCACCTCTCCAGGCGGCAAATTATTTGGCTCACGTACTACGTGAGCAAAACCATAGACATATGGCTGTTGAAGGAGATGACTGTCGACTTGTTTCCTCTATCGGAACACGCCATCGCCGACTATAGGAACTACACCCGTGAGGTCGCGAGGGACGAGCTGCTGGCGCGACCTCCACTCAGTGGCCCCGGGAAGATAGTGCAAATTGACGAGTGCCTTATTCGCGGCGAGCAAAAGCACAATGGAGGCTGCCTAATGACGGGCGACAACGTTCCGCCGAGCCGCCAAAATTACGGCGGTGTTAAAGATGGTGGCCCATGGTACTTCGGCATGTTCTGCGCGACCAAAGGGGTGCTGCGACTTTTCAAGGTCTACCGACGAGGCGCCTTTATTGCAGCCAATGTTCAACCGGGGGCCATTAATATAGACGAATTGGCCGCATACAACTGTATCCCAAATTTAGTGGATGCTAATGGGGCTATGCATTAATCTGTATTAGGAGACAGTCAACCACAGCGTGAACTTTGTGGACCCCATTACGGGCGTTCACATGCAAAGAATAGAAAGTTATTGTAAAAAAAAAGTGAAGCGCCACCTCGTTAGCGGTGGGTACAGGGCAACTGCACCGATGCTGGAGTCCCACATGAGATGGATGTGGTGGCACTCAACGGCCAGGTGTGCTGCAAAGACCCTTTCTTGCGTTTGTTAGAAGCCACGGATCACTCAGGCTACCCAGTATAAAAATTATTTCATTCCTGCGGTTGTTAGAAGCCATCGTTCGGCGCTTTCCAGTATGCAGGTGCATCATCAAGTAAAAGAAAATAAAGCGTATTTTTCTGACCCTTGTATGAGTGCTTTCCGGCATTCCTCAGTACTTACACGGTAAGCGCGCGGCAAACCACTTCTGCGCTAGCCGACGCTCACTTCGTCTTGGCGCGAGCAACAAGCGATCTGTTTAAAGGCTAGTGTGAAAACCAGGCGCACACCAATCTGTGCTCGGAAATGCTAGCGCAAGCACGTAGCGAGCCGCGCCAATCCAATCCAGAGAAAGAAAAAAGAGGGCGAGCGTCCCCTCGTGGTATAACACGAAACGTATTAAACTACGAATTAGTCTAATACACATTCAGTGTACACTTTGTAATCTTTAAAATACTTATAACCCACGTTAATGTGACTAATAATATTGTACTGAATGCATTTATTTCATAACTTGCTTGTGCCTGTAATGCACTCGGTGGAACGACAAACAAGTGAAAGAAGGCACGACCATGCACCGACCGTATGATCACGTGAGCCCCCAGTTTGTCGACCGCCCATATGGCAACGCCCAAGGGATGATAGCCACCCAGAGTGAATCTAGATAAACCAATGAAACTGGAGGCGCGCCGACGGACAAATTTCGTCTTGTTACCATTAGTTCTTTCATCTTGGGGCGTCGCCAGAGCTCGTGAAGATCCCGAGTTTCGCCAAACTCGGCGCATCCTGCATAGCACCCCTGGCAAGTTATCTAACCGATGGCCACAGAAATCTTTCAAGGTACGTTGCAATATAGAAGGGGAGTCTCAACGGCAACGCGGATGGCTTAAGTCGAATCCTCTAACGCAGGAATGAGATTCGATGATATCTACCGTCTTTCTTCCTGACTCAGGTTTGGGAACTTGTTTTATTTTACTCTCTTCGACGAGAAAGCGTTTGGCAGGGCGGCTAATTCATGTGCGATTTTAGTGCTGCCGTGATATTTTGCCAGATTAGCGTGACATTGGAATGGAGAAATAAGCCTGGTGAAGCTTAGTGAGAATGTGTCTCCTCGTCCGCAAGGAAGACTCCGGTGGTGTGCGTGCCATTACCTGTGCTCTGCCAGTGGCGATTAGAGCAACCGCTGAGCTTTCTTCATGCGCCGAGCGGCGGCCTCCAGCGAGGAGAGCGTTCGCACTCTCCTTCCCCTGAGCGAGGGCGTTCCGGACTCTATACAGCCCGCCCCAGCCAACGAACTTCAGCATTCAGCTTTTCGGCAAGCTTGACTGTGGGTCGTTATCCGAGTGGAGGCTTGTAGAGCTGACCACTCTAAAGATGTAAAGATAAACCTTTTGTTACTCGTTACGTGGATCGCCTTAATTTTCGTCTTTGCCTGGGCGCCTTCATGCTGGTCGAGCACCACTCTGCTATGCCCGCGCCACCTCCACTACGCTGGGTGAACGGTCTTTAACAAGGCTCATTTAAAAATGTCTTGCAAATAAGAAACACACGCAGTGTTTCGCTCTAGCAGTCCAGTGCAGTGCTCTAGCAGTGTTTTTACGGACACTGATAGTTTTTATTTCTAGTGATCCAACTCAAGTAAATTCATAACGCTATAAAAAATAACGAAGAGAATGATCTTTGTTGGGGACGTTGTAAATAGAGAATATTAACAGCTAATAACGCTGCCGTTCTCTTATCGAAATTTGCAGATATCTTGCACAGTTCGTTGCGTCATAAATGATTGCAATATCAAATCATTCTGATGTAATTATTGCGATCTCCGAGAGAGCAAGAGCGATGTCGAGAAGCACAAAATGCAAAAGATGTTTGACTCAGAAATTAAGGTATGCGAGAATTATCACATTCTTTTTAATTTGTTTCATTTTTTTGTCGTCTTCCCACTCATCATAGCCGCGACATTACGTATTGCCACTGGTACCTTAGTCGAGTGTCCTACTTGCAAATGTCTCCCCATACATTCATTGCGAGATGCTTGAGCACAACGTTTATAGATACTTTTTCAGTTCTGGAACTCCGCCTTCCCAGGCGGGCGTGATTTCTTCCTAGGCGCTGAGAGGGCGCTGCGGTCGCGGGTTGCGCGGTGTCGGCGGCAGCGTTCACGGCGTTCGCTCGAACGCCGTGACGGCGTTCGCCAGTTGCGGCGCAGTTTGGTTCTTTATTCAGTGACGCAGTTGCGTGTGCCTTTTACACGATTCTTTTCGCTTGCGTTTGTCTTGAACCTTGTGCGAGAACCTTGCCCTTTCAGTGCGTTCGGTTTGTGGGGCTATTGAACAGTGCGGCCGCGGACAGAAGCATTTGGTGACTCCGACAACACGCTGTGTTTTATCTGATGTGCTGGGCTTAGCGCAATACTAACCTGCTTCGCACCTGGCTGTACCAGCGGGTACAGAAGCAACACTCAGAAGCGTTACTTTTTTGCGCCGCCATCGGATCCGGAGCTTCTCAGTAAATGGAAAAGAGCTATTCCCCGCGCGGACAAAGAGCTAAGCAAAACTAGAAAGGTTTGTGACGTTCATTTTCTCGAAACGGACATTTCGAAAACGTTTAGGCATGTTATCAACAGTGAAGTCGTCGAGATCGACCGGGCGTACTGGGCATTGAAGGAAGGTGCAGTCCCCGTTAACTTTCCCAACCTTCCCAGTTACTTGTCGAGAAAGCAGACTGGGCGGCGATCTCCGAAAAAGAGAAAGGCAGCATCTACGCACGATGTGACCACAAATGAAGCGCACTTGCCTACGGAGCGACCAGAGGAACTGTTTGACCATGAGGCACCTGTTCCCCTGCAGTGCACCAATTTTGCTCAGATTGTCTAGAATAGTGCGTCAATACGGCTCCCAGCCAACTGGACAATGGCAGTACTCGAAGAAGAACCAGGGCAGCGTCGACAGATTGTTTTTTACGTGGCCGGAATGAAAGCGGGGGCGTACACAATCCTGAAGAGCGTCGTTCTGCGGGACGATATCACCTATGTTGTCCACGCAAATGGGAGGCTGCTCCGACAGTCGTCGTTTGATGTAAAGATTCGTTTTCTGCAAGATCTACAAGCCTTGCTGCAGATTGTACACAACAAACAATTTTGCCTAGGCTACTCTTGCAGTGATGTTGCCACCATCAGAACAGGGGTGAAAGTTGGAAGCACATTGTTCCACAAGGACTGCTCAGTTTTGACGGATGAGACAAACGTGTCAGCAATATGTGCGTCACTTTGAATAAGAGCCTGAAAAAGACATCTATGCCAGCAAGGAGGAAGGTCCCTGTCGCAGCTTGTGTGCTGAGGAAGCGATTGATTCGTGCCAACGCAGCACGTGAGCGCAAAAAGCGGGAAGTGAAGCGGCTCAGTGCGAAGCTGAGCCGCTTCAAGGTTTGACCTTGGCCTAGTTGGTTCTTTTCTTCGTCCTCGTGTTCGCGCACGGATCATGCTCATAGAATCACTGTGTACTGCGTGTGCATCGCGATACATATGTATTGAATAAGCCCATGTCGAATATTTCTTTAAAGTAGAATGAGCGTGGATCATTTCGGATGGAAGAATACAAGGCAGCACTCGATGGTTCCGAGTTGCGCAGTCGCTGAACTTGAAGCGGGCAGCCAGCTCCTGAGGCTCAGAAGCTAAGCTATTCGGATGTCTATCATAAAGAAAACAGTTGTTCTGCATGGCTGTAAGGAAGTAACATTCGTGCTGCAATAGATTCGCACGATTGGCATGGCAAGTGAATTCGCGTGCACACTTGAAAGCCACTGCTGCGCGAACGTTCGTTTAAAACGCTGTCATTGATATTTTACCCCCCGCTCAAAATCCCTGGGCATACACATTACTCCTTGCGCAATACGGCCCGTTTCAAATAAATCGTGAACTGGAGTAGCCGCAAAAAATGCAGAGCAACTTTCCCAGAACAGTTGTTTATTTTGCAGTACACAGCCAGAAGTGGGAAGAACCTGAGATGCCGCGGCGGAACGCTGCCCGCTAGCAGACGACGCTCGCTCTCCTAGCGCAACCCGTAACCGCAGCGCCGCGGTGGCGAGAATCGCGACAGGCCGCCTTCTCTCCATGGGCGCGGCGGGGAGATACGGAACTGAAAAAGTATCTATAAACGTTGCTTGAGCACACTCGCAAACTCTGTATTCAAAAGATGAAAGCATACTTCCCTTCTGCAGCGCGGTTTTACCTTCGGGTTTCCTGCAGCCGTACGCTTGGTTCACGCTCTTGCGAGGATCCTAGATAAATCAGGACAGGGGTGCTATGCAGGATGCCCCGAGTTTGGCGAAACTCGGGATCTTCACGAGCTCTGGCGACGCCCCAAGATGAAAGAACTAATTGTAACAAGACAAAGTTTGTCCGTCGGCACACCTCCAGTTTCATTGGTTTATCTAGATTCACTCTGGGTGGCCATCATCCCTTGGGCGTTGCCATATGGGCGGTAGACAAACTGGGGCTCACGTGATCATACGGTCGGTGCATGGTCGTGCATTCTTTCACTTGTTTGCCGTTCCACCGAGTGCATTAGAAGCACAAGCAAGTTATCAAATAAATGCATTTAGTACAATGATATTAGTCACATTACCGTAGGGTATAGGTGTTTTAAAGTTTACAAATTGTACACTGAATGTGTATTAGACTAATTTGTAGTTTAATCGTTTCGCGTTATACCACGAGGGCACGCTCGCCCTCCTCTTTCTTCCTCTGGATTGGATTGGCGCGGCTCGCTACGTGCTTGCGCTAGCATTTCCGAGTACAGATTGGTGTGCGCTTGGTTTTCGCACTGGGCTTTGAACAGATCGCTCGTTGCTCTTTCTCTTTCCTCTAGATTTAATTGGCGCGGCTCCCTACGTGCTTGCGCTCCCATTTCCGAGCACAGATTGGTGTGCGCCTGATTTTTACACTGGGCTTTGAACAGATCGCTCGTTGCTCGCGCTAAAGTAAGGCTTCGAGACGAAGGGAGCGTCGGCTAGCGCAGAAGTGGTTTGCCGCGCGCTTACCGTGTAAGCACTCAGGAATGTCGGAAAACACTCATGCAAGGATAAAAAAACTACTCTACATTTTCTTTTATTTTGTGATGAACCTTCATACTGGCTAGCGCCGAGCGATGGCTTCTAACAACCGCAGGAAAGAGTCTTTATACTGGGTAGCCCCAGCGATCCGTGGCTTCTAACAAACGCAAGAAAGGGTCTTTGCGGCGCACGTGGCCGTTGAGTGCCACCACAGTCATCCCAGGCGGGACTCCAGCATCAGTACAGTTACTCTGTACCCACTGCTGACGAGGTGGCGCTTCACTTTTTGACAATAACTTTCTATTTTTGCGTGTGAACGCCCGTGTTGGTTTCCACAAAGTGCACGCTGTGGTTAACTGTCTCCCAATGCAGATTGAGGCATATTACCGTTAGCATCCACTAAATTTGGGATACAGTTGTATGCGGCCAATTCGTCACTATGAATAATGGTCCCCGGTTGAACATTGGCTGCAATAATGGCGCCTAGCGTCGCCGCCTTTCGTCGGTCGATCTTGAAAAGTAGCAGCACCCCTCAGGTCGCGCAGACCATGCCGAAGACCCATGGGCCACCATCTTTAACACCACCGTAGTTTTGGCGGCTCGGCGGAATGTTGTCGCCCGTCATTAGGCGGCCTCGATTGCACTTTTGCTCGCCGCGAAGAAGGCACTCGTCAATTTGCGCTGTCTTCCCGGTGCCACCGAGTGGAGCTCGCGCCAGCAGCTCGTCCCTTGCAACCTTACGGGTGTAACTCCTCCAGTCGGCGATGGCGTGCTCCGATAGAGGAAACAAGTCTACGGTCTCTTTCAACATCCATATCTCTACGCTTTTGCTCACGCAGTACGTGAGTCAAATCATTTGGCGCCTGGAGAGGTGGTCGTTCGGACGGCCGAGGTGGTCCGTGTTGGCGCAGTAACTTCCTTTGCCTCTCTGCCCGTGCCATGCAGCGGTACCGTGTACCTGCCAAAACAGATTTCGGCACCAAAACTGATTTCGGCACCGGAAGGCAGCCCGGCGTCCATTCTGAGTCTTCCAATATAATGTGACTACTTCGCCTGCGCAGGCTGGTTGGTCCGGGTTGAACCCCAGGTGCTCGCAGGTGCCCCAGTATTCCAATGACGACGCCGGACCTGGCCTGGGGCTGGGGCGTGGTGGACGAGCTTGCTTGAAACAGGAGAGAGCCGAAGCGATCGCACGAACTATTCCTCCGCAGCCTAGTCACACCAGTCTACGCTGGGAAAGCATAATTTGCCCGCTACCCTATCTCCGCATACGACGGCCTTCGCCTAACTCGTCACACAGCCAGCGCACTCACGTTTTGGAAAGGCAAAAATGACGGTGAAACTCTACGTCGGACATGTAGGTGAACGGGTCCAGATGGTCATGTTGACGCTTGCTGCCGCTGGATGCGATTACACAGGCTGCTGCTGCCGCCATCATGTTCCCGAGTTCAACTCGAGGGGGGTTTCGCGATGTACGAGTTTGGCCCGAGTTCGCGTGTCAATCAAAACCATACGTCACGCCCCGCGCGAGGCATGTAACTCTTGTGCGCGCGCCCGCCACGGTTAGGCCACGCCCAACTTATTTTCCGGCAACAGCGACGTGGTGCGGAACTGAGAGGCATCAACAATCTTGACCGCCGCCAGAAAATACGCACAGCACACTGTCATCGGTGATGCACTGTAACTGAGAACCACTATCAAAAACAAAGCGGCGACTTTGGCTGGCTCATTCATCTATCTTCTTAGGCTGTGATGGCCCCACAACATGGTTCATTGTCTGCATTGTAGCGACGTAGCACACAGCAAATAATTATCGCAATGACACTGTAGCTGCTTGCAAGGTGTCGATGCGCCGTGGTGGATGACGATGCTGAGAAGTGCGTAGTGTTTTCCAACGTAAAGGTATCGCAGCTCTTGTTTGAGATGGCTGCTCTGTCATCGGTGGTGTATCGGATCTGCAGTGTCGCAAACACGGTCAGCGCCGAGAAACGCTCGCTTTTTTAAACCCAGTGCGATGGCATTTCTTCATCACAAGCACGGCACACTAAATAGTTGCAACCCCTTCCTGCGTTCGAAGTTTAATTTCCTAACTGCACACAGGAGCCATCACCAGCCAAAATGCGATTGCTGCGCTGTCGTTACTATATCTATCTGCGATCGCTGTTAGCTCAGCAGCAGAGACAATCGGCAAGCACATTGGAGAGAACAACTCTGCGTATACATGCGAACAGAGGCACCTTCACTGGGCAAGCGATGACAAGCGATGAATTGTGTCACTGGGCAGCGCGCTCTTCTTTGCAATGCATCGCGGAGGCTTCGCGCACGCAGATAAACTGGTGCACTTTCACTGTGCTGCGTCACTACGGACCCTAGAATACCGCACAGCCATTTTGCAGTGACAACCGTTGCTCCCGTCGTTTCAGTTGGTCAAGCGGCGGCCTTAATAGCCGCCTAAGTGAAGCACCTGCGCTGAACAACCATGCCGCAGCGCTGCGTGGCCATTCCCCTAATAGTCAGGAAATGGAAAGATCACTGTCATGACTAACTTTATCAATGATTAGAGTGCCTCGATGCGCGCGGGCATCAAGGCACCCTATCAAGGATAGCACTGCAGTGCCCCTGGCGACTGCTCACCGTATGAACTCCCTCGTGCGTGCGACGCTCTAAAATGTATCCGCTTGTAAGCTTTCGCCTCACTGTCGCCAATCGCGGCAAAAAAGTGCAAAATTTAATAATTCGCTCGATCTCTGTTTGTCATCAAACATTTATGGCATTCCAAACGAAAAACAGATACTTCAAGAAATAAAATGTTTCTAATTTTATTTGTTGTATTTGAACGTAATCGATGGAGGGAAAGTGTAGGTGCAACAATGCACCGCATATGCCCTGTTCGCATTCGACGGAGGATAGAAAGATAATGCTCGAAAGAGGAGGCACGCCCTTGACGCGCCGAGAAAGGCGTGGCAAGCGGCTCATGGCAAGTGTGCAGATAGACAGCGGTACAGTCACGGTATTGCTAAATGGTGATAATACGTTGGTAACAATACGCGGCGCTGGCGCGTTTTGCTGCGCAGTCTTCTGTGCTTGAAGCACGGAATCACTGTGCCGCGCAGGGTGCGCTCATGTTGTCATACGCGGCTTTATCTCGACATTTCTTCTTGCCTGCTGTTCTTGCACGTTCCTTGCTATCTCCGTTCACTGACTGCCATCAAGCAAACTCGGGTGAAACTCGTACGAACGAGAAACTCGGCGCATCCTGCATAGCACCCCAGGTTTATTTATTTTGCTTGGTTTTAGTGATCACTTCCTTGTTTCACATACTAAGCTCATTCAGAAGAATTGACAAATCATCCCCCATTCCTAGGTAATTGGGTTACAGCATATTTAACTATAACCGCGCGCACTTTGCTGCTAATAATTTTGCGCCTCGCCCATTACCCATTTCATCTAGCATCCCTCAAGGAAGAGTTCATCAACCCTTATTTTTTAATAATTACAATGTTTACGTAATTGACGCAAACCACAAACATATCCCGAAACTCTTATGGCTTCTTATGATATGATCATTAATAATTGGGCCCCTCGTTTCCATTCTAGCACTGACGAACTATAGCAAGTTGAAGTCATGATCTTTGCGGATGATTGTAGTTTGCATTCTGATAACTCATTACCACCAATGATCAGCTAATTTAGGCACAGCCTTCCGTCTCGAACTCTATCGGGTGGATGAATATCAGTCTCAAGATGCAACGATAACCAGAGAGCTAAGTTTGAACTCGCATATGTCTAATATTTGTGACTCAGCGTGTCGCAAACTTTGTCTTCTAAGGCATATACTAAAGCATGCTTATGCAAAGCTAAACCTTTTGCTTATTTGTCCATCATCAGATCTAAATTGGAATAGGCGTACATTATTAGGGAGCCTTACACAAAACTAGCATTGACGAAATCGAGATTATACAGCGCAACGCTGTTCATCTTACCAAAATATCGACAAACAGGCTCTCCCACACCACTAATGAAAGCGTCCGAACGCTCCAGACAAGGTGTAAAATATATAATTCTAACTTCGTACAACTAACTCCATATAGCTAGAACGGCATCAAGCTCAGAATGCTAAATAGTTCGAATCGGAGATTAAGATATGCACGAAATATCACTGATGTCTGTCTCATTTGCGTCATTTTATCGGTCCTTGTCCTCTCGCTCATCATAGCCGTGGGCACAGGCGCACGCACGGGTAAATTCATGGGGTCAAGTGTGCTACCTCCAAATTTTCTTTTATGTACTAACGGGAACCTATAGGGCGGCCCAACCTCCAACGCCGCATACTCCAACAAATGTAAAACGCTAAACTTTTCCGAGGTAACCCCGGGGCCGAGTTTCTACTGACTGCTGGAACTGGTCCACTTTTTAAAGTGGACACGCCTGACAAGCTCACCGGCTACAATTCGTAAATTGCAATATGTGTCGTAAAGTAATTCACTAAGAAGTTGGTTAATGAATTTTTGTTACAGTATAAAGTCAGGTCAACGATATACAGTGCGAACTAATCCCTTGCATGACATATTTTTGTTAAATATGTGTTTCAATTGCTTGTGCTCCTAATGTCCGCCTCATCGAATAACCTAGCTCAATGATAGGAGTTATGCCGCCTGCCACAGGCCATTCCTGAAAATTCTGTAAAGCTTAAAAATGAACACCCTGTATGTGCGTGTGTTGCGTGTGTGTTGAGGGGCAGTAAACGTTGTCGAGCCCTTTCGGCACGTATACGACATCGCTTTCCCTACTGTGCTTTGCTGAGGATCCGTTTCAACGTCATTCTTGAGCTTTCGTTGCTTCCAGCCCTGATTTTTCGACCAACCACCGCAATCTAAGTAACGGAAAGTGGACCAATCGGAGACCGCGGCACCACCCTCTTCATCCAGTTATCTATTTTCACTGCGCTCGTTCAGCACAATCAAAACCGTCTGTACTTGTGCGTGCTCCTCGCCTCTTGTCAGCGAATTAGATAACAAAAACCGCTTAGTATAGGCGATGTTATTCGTTTTGCAAGCGAACAAAGGTGACCCCCTATAAACGAGGACAGTGTTTGATTAGGCTGTTCACACAACGCCGCGGGTCACCACCCCATGCCTGCGTCGGCGGTTACGTAAATTTGACGTCAGGAGATTGGAATAAAAGCAGATTGGATTAGTTTTACGTTATAGGACCCCAGGAACGTGACACGCCTGAAATCCTGTTAGACGCACGCAGAACTCATGCCAACATTGGCCTTGGTGGCAAGATTTGTAACCGCCTGAAGGTCGGCGATGTCCAGCTGAAGATACGACAGCATCGCATAATTTAAGCTTTGCATTGCGGATCAGAAAGTTTTAAGCGTCATCTGCCATTGCCATGAGTAGATTCCCGACTTTGCCTTTCCTAGATATTTTTTCGTTTACTTGCTTACGTGTATTCAATATCTACTCTACCGGCCTCTACAACAGCCAACGTGTAGTGGCGCACTCTGCGTTAGTGTCTGCTCTACACACTTTATTTTTGCGTCCAAGAGTTCAAAACATCCTATAGCCTTTATTTCGTGCCAGAATTGATGGCTACACTCATAGTCGCCAGAAAGCTCGAGCATCTCCTTCGTCGCACGTGTCAGCAACAGTTTACTCGCGAAATTTCAGGCCCAGCGAGCCATCTACTCCGGCGGGATTCGGGTGGTTCCGTGTCAGCAATTAGTTGTGTGCACCCATCAGCCCTATTTCACCTGTTTCAATTCCTGCATCTGTCCTTTTGTGCTTGCGTGGGCAGCGCATTCAGGTTGTCTGGTGTCTCAATAAACGCACTCGTGAAATCAGCGCCTTTACTCCCCGCACTAATTTTAACACCGTTTTTGCCTTCACAGCATGTGACCCGGCGCCAGCCCCAGCGCCAGGGCGGTAAGCACCATTTGCCTCTTGCATAGGCGCGATCCTTGCAATATTTTCACATTGAGATGCCATATGAAGTAGACCATGAGATATGAGTTACGTCTATGCCATGCACTGTATATCGTTGACCTGACTTTATAGTGCAGCCCCTGCTTCGGACATAGCGCGGTACGTTTTGTGGAAAGAGAATATTTATGTAGTAATTGGTTGAAGGATGGCGCCATGTTCCTGTGAATCGTTGTTTTGAAGGAGTCCTAAAGTGTCCTTCAAATTCATAAACATCGGCACATCAGGAACCTTACTAGGTAGGGAAGGCGCAAATTTCTCAACGGACGCTATAATAAGGAAAAGTGTTTTTATACGAGACTGGCCCAATCGCCTTCACAAGTATGTTTGCTCTTATGGTTAGGTTTTAGTGAGCGCCCTAGTGGACAGAGCACGATTCCTGTAATATAAGGAGAATGACGATTTGCTGGCGTCTATCCTTTTACAAACCGGTGCTTACTTACACACACCTATTTGATTGTGACGAACGAAGTAGTGGGGGATTCCAAATTAATTTGGAAGCAGCTGGGCTTGTTTCCTGTTATCACAATGCACGGTACAGAAACGTTATTGCAATGCGGCCCTACGAAACTGTGGCAGACGCAGCGATGAATCAAACCCGCAACTTCCGGCTTACCACTGCGAAGCCATACCCTCTAAACTACTTCGGCGGGCTTTACAATACCCCAAAGCGGCTTCGGCGTGAGCAGGCGTTCTGTGCGTAGCCAAACCATGGCACCACGGCCGTGGATTCGAATGCCTTAATTCTACCTTTATTAACTATACCTTCACCTTAACACCCCATTTGCTCCCAAGGGGTGTTAAGGTAACGGTATAGTTAATTAAGGTAGAATTAAGGCACTCGAACACACGACCTTGCGTTGTGCGAACCTTGTGACGAACAACGTGGGTCGCGTGACGTTCGCGGCGTTTGTGCGGACGTGTCCGCTCGGGTCATGTGCCTCCGCCAGTGGCGCCCCCGGACGTCGCCGCGCTTCAGCAGACGTGGCCGCAATGCTTTCGCATTCATCCACGTAGGCATAACTTAGGCACCCCTTCAGGTATTTTGCTTACCTTCTACTTTTCTACACTCTTTGAACAATCTATCTGGTTTAATACTCTTTTTTCCCATTTAATTCATCTTCCACGGCGGCTTGGGTTATCCTGGTGTTAGGTAACCAGCCTTGGTTACAACATACATGGTTATAGCGACAATGTACATAGGCAGGGCTTGTTTCCATACATAACCTGCCGTCTCCCGTCATTGGGCTCCTTGTTAGGTAAATGGAATTGACCCCAAATGTCCGATTTACGAGATCTTCCAAACACTTCTCCACTGATCATTCCTAAAAAAAAATATGGCGCGCCGATGCTACATTCTAATTTTAAAGAACATAGACATCCTCGAAATAAGACAAGAAAGCCAGAATGATTTTGCATTTTGCTGTCACATTGTCTGACAGTGACCATTGGAAGTTACTATGAAGCCACCAAGTGAGCCAGTGGGGACATGATACCTAAAGTCGGAGAACAATCGCCGTGCGTTAAGATAACCAAACTTGTGGCCTTTGCAGATGCCCTTATCACCGTAACAACACACCGAGCCCAAAGGCGTAATTTCAGAGAATGATCTTATGGTTGATTGAGTTTTAAACTCCTGGAAGGATAAAAACGCAATCAATCTACAAATGATTAAGATCAGACTCGACGACAAATAGCAACCAACTAAGTATCCAATCGTCACATTTAGTTTTAGCACATTGCAGGAGGCAGAGAAACAGGGTACATACTCCAAGGTCAGAGTACGACTGTACATTCCAAATCGGTGACAATACTTTTAGGCGCCGGTGTGTTGGCCATCCTTCTCCGATCTATCGAGGGTAGCTTACCTCTCCGAAATGTGGTATTAAGGAGCATTCTGCTGACGATTGGCATGCCGAGCTCTATTCCACAAATTGTGATGGTGGCCATGCTGCATACTCTAGATGTGCAGTTTGAAAGGAGAAATATAAGATAATCGCATTAGCATGATAAAGGCAAATGAAAACGTAACTTGTGAGAAGCACGACAGCAACATTTGCACAGAGCACATCCTTCGCCACAGTGGCGCATCGGGGGGCAACATCACAACGGCAGTTGGCTGCCATCCACGTCACGCCCAGCGAGCAGGCGGCATCGCCAACGGCCTACACGGTAGGAGCAGCCGACGCTGCCCTACCTTCCCAGAACTACCCCACACCAGTAGCCTCTGCTAGCACTGGTAGCACCGTTCAGAGGCTAAGGTGTAGGGGTGTGCGATTAGTGAATTCTTTCGTCGATTTGAGCATACCATATCCTACACTAAAGCCGTACCTCAGGTTGAATGTTATTGAAGATCCTTATCGCAGCGACCACCTTACTTACAGTGCTGAACGCAACAAAGTAGGATAAATGATTACCACACGTTCCTCGGTTGAAGGTCGAATTCGCTGACTGGAAGCTGTTCAGAGAACTCGCACATTTATCGAGGGATGACATTTGCGCCTTAAGGAGAATGTTCTTGCATACTTAACAGCTTCTGTTACTTATGCTGCAGTGAACTACATCGTAGAACCAAAGGAGTGGCTACCAGAGGGCGAGTTCCATGATGGAATGATGAATGTACGAAAGCGCAGAAGCAGCAAAAAAAAAGCGTGCGGACGCCTTCACAATTCTGGAACTTCGAAAAACCTAATTTCCAGCATGTAAAATCACGAGGAAAAACTCACGCCAACAAGCTACGAGGCAAAACAGCATCTCCGGTACAAATACTTATACACAAGCGAAAAGATGGAATAGAGATAATAGAAACCCAATGCCAGCCGGCAAACCTATTACCTTCGGTGAATACGGAAGTAGATAGTTTCAAAGACGCGGGATATTTTCCGTGTGCAAATTTTCAACACGATCTTCAGCGCATTGAACTTTTCTGGAACAATCCTGAGATAAAAAAATGCGCACCAAATGACCCATACAACCATCCATATAGCTTAGCAGAGCACCAGACATCCCTGAACAGCTGTAATAACACTGCTCCATGATCTCACCAAATCATTTATGAAATAAGACACTGATACACTGAAACCCAGAAAACTATCTGGTCTCTTATCAACGCCATATGGTCTTCAGAGTATATCGCATCTTCTAGCCGCTTCTTTAACCAATATATGGTTAAAGTCCTAATTCTCAAATAGGGCAATGGCCATGGACCTGGTGCCAGTGTTGCTTGAAAAATTTAGAAACTATTGACAACGAATCTCAGACACTGAAATGTCAAATAAGCTGCTTTTGCTTGAGCCGGATTGGGAATATTAACATCCCATAAAAAGTACGACAAAATGAGCTAATTTTGTCTCAACCTTTTACATATCGGCATATTGCACACGCTCTGACTTGTTGAGCAGTGAGGAACCTCCTATTTGTGGCAAGTGTGACGATACGTTGACCGTCCTCCACGTCTTGTTGGAGTGTCGGGAAGCAAACAATGAGAGAAAAAAAGCACTTGCCTGTAACTTAACGACAGCAAACGCCACTACATCCGGCAATACTTGTTGGCTGTTGGCACACAACCTTTTTTTTTTTTTTACAGTGAAGCAGCATAGAACTTTAGCACGGCAACTGCAGATTTTACCTGGGCTTCCGCGAATTGAGGAAGCAATGCTGTGCCGCTTAGGCTCGGGCGTTGCATTCACCAATGCATATAGCTGTTTCATTGGAATGGCTGATAGCGCCAAGTGCAATCCCTACAGTGCCGTTTAGAACACCTACTGTGATATGGCCCATCGTTTGCAAATAAGACATCTGTACAGCTCAGAATTACTTGGGTAGACAACAGTTCCCCTTGAACAGGATCTTGGGACCATGACCTACAATAAAAAAGTACGATTGGATCGTTGCTCGTTTGAAAAGCGCTGCTGCGATGTTTAAAAACTGCCGTATTGAGTGGCCGTCTGTGATCCGGACTGAGTGAATGAAACGTATATAGAGCAGAAAACTGTTACCACGTCGGCGATATCCACAGTGGAGTTTATCTTTTTCTCCTAATCTTTCCCTCCCCTTTTCCCTTTCCCCAATGTAGGGTAGCCAACCGGGCTCAGTCCTGGCCTCCCTGCCTTTCATTTATTTTCTCTCTCTACACGAGCAAAAATATTCGCAACAGATATACGGGGTGCTGCTAGGATATAACGCTTTGTAGTTCATGTGCTTCCATGCCCTTGCGTTCAAGGGTCCTGCCTAAGCCCATATGTTTTAGTATCTCATCCCATCGTTGCATATCCTTTATATGTATCGCACATCTCGCACCTCGCGTGTCATTTTCATGTTTTATTAGCTATTTTACGCACTTTCCGGCGAATGCATTTAGGCCTCTACAGAGCCGCGTTGCACCTACCGATCGAAAATCATTTCATGTACCACTGGAATGACTTACCCTATGCATTTAAATCATCACCTTTGCATGCATATAAATATCAAAGTAAAATTGTATAAGTAGTAGTCCTTTTACACACTTTGTATATAAAGTGTGTACTTCATTTGTTTTATATATATATACAGGGTGTTTCAGCGAACACTTTCAAAATTTATTTAAGGTTGCCTGTGGCAAATAGCCCAATTCTAGTTAATGAGCTGGTCTACTCGAAGAGGCGGACATCACTTGCACAAAAAATTGAAATGCATAATCGACTAGTTAACAAAAATTCACTAATTAAGTTTTTAAATAATTACCTGATGGCCCATATTGCAATTTACAAATTGTAGCCATGGAGCTCGCGAGGCTAATCCACTTTGAAATAAATCTCAGGATGACACGAGTTTCGAGATATTAATTCCCGAACCTAGCGGAGAAATGCATTGTCGTTCCAGTTAATCTTGAGCTTCAATGCATGAAGTGACGTTTTCTTAAGAACCTAACTGGAACGCCAATGCATTTCTCCGCGAAGTTCTGGAATTAATGGCTCAAAACTGGTGTCATCCCGAGCATTCGTTTCAAGTGGATCCGCCTTGGGAACTCCACGGCTACAATTTGTAAATTGCAATATGGGCCATCAGGCAATTAGTTAAAAACTTAATTAGTGAATTTCTGTTAATTATTTGATTATGCATTTCAATTTGTTGTGCAAGTAATGTCCGCCTCTTCGAGTAGACCAGCTCATCAACTAGAATTGTGCTATCTGCCGCAGGCAACCTTTAAGAATTTTTGAAAGTGTTCGCTGAAACACCCTATATATATATATATATATATATATATATATATATATATATATATACTGTTCACAGTATATAGATCACAACAGTTTATATATATATATATATATATATATATATATAAACTGTTGTGATCTCCTTCCCTAGTTTAATGGCCCAACGTAATACCGTCGGAACATGATAGGGGGCGGCTAGATTTACGACGGGGATGCATGCATAATGCAGCCTCCGTCGAGAAGTGTTGCAAGCTAAATTAACCTACTGTTGTTAACTGGCAATGCAGCGACCGCTCGCAGTACGTGGCCAGCACAGTGATCGTACTGTGCCTAGTAGCCCTGGCGCTGGGCTACTACTTCGTAACCACAGATGGTAAGTCAAAAACTTCAAGCTTCGTTAAACGGCGTTATGCGGCATTGACTGAGAGGTAGGGGGAATGAAGGAGGGGAGGGGTGTACGACCTAAATGCTACGCGTCGCTTAATAGACTGCCACAAGTTTCTGCACATCAACTTGGGCCACGATAACGAGCGCAAATGACGCTCTTACGTTCTGTGCTTACGAAGGCTTTCAAGAGTATAGAGCGGGCTGGGTTTTATGAAGGCGGGTGTATCTTTACAAAGAAGGCGCTTCATTCCTGTGCAGATGCGCTATTTTGACGGATTGTTCATTCGGTCGCTCACGCAGCAATAATTAGGAGGCCCTGTGAATAGTTTTAAATAAAGCTCACATTATGTCTGAACTTGTCCGCTGGTCGGCGACACGTGGCGTATACGGGCATACCAGGACTATCGCACTACTGTCGGCAAGGTGCCCCACCTAACCTAACCTAAGCTTAGCATAAGATAACCTAAACTTATATGGAACAAATCGAATGAGTGAAATTGTTTCAATTCCCTCGCAATGTTGTGCGCGAATAGCTGGATAACGCTCATATGTGCTTTGCTTTACATTCCTTTTGAGAGTATACAGTGGGCTCAGTTTTGCCTTGTCCGTCCATCCGTCCATTCCGTTACGCTGAAGTTAAGGACATGGGTGTATGTATACAAAGGGGACACCTTATAACTATATTAACTATAACTTGGTTCTCTGGAAGTACTAGAAATTGTGTATATAAACCTGTCTGTCAGTGCTGTGGTGAATATCAGTGCATCGTTTCAAATGTGCTTTCAAAGAATGCCGGAAATGAGGCGTTTTATACTGAATATTTTCAGTAAGTCGGGTAAGCCAGCAAGCGTTCACATTATTTTTTACCTACGAGCCGTTCAAAGAAACGCGACTATTTCAAGGGAATGTGACCTGCCTTCTTGAAACATTCCTAAATTCGTATATTGTAAAAATAATAAAATTAGTGGACGAGCGCTGTAGTAGTACTATGTATAGGTTATCTGTTTTTCGTGAACCTTCCAACAGTTTTCAAATCTTGCACAGTTCGTTGCGTCATAAGTGATTGCAATATCAAATCATTCTGATGTAATTATTGCGATCTCCGAGAGAGAAAGAACGATGTCGAGAAGCACAAAATGCAAAAGATGTTTGACTCAGAAATTAAGGTATGCCAGAATTACCACTGACATTCTTTTTAATTTGTTTCATTTTTTTGTGGTCTTCGCACTCATCATAGCCGCGCCATTACGCATTGCCACTGGTAAGTACCTTATTCGAGTGTCCTACTTGCAAATGTCTCCCCATACATTCATTGGCAGATGCTTGAGCACACTCGCAAACTCTGTATTCAACAGATGAAGGCATACTTCCCTTCTGCAGCGCGGTTTTAGCTTCGGGTTTCCCGCAGTCGGACACTTGTTTCACGCTCTTGCGAGGATCCTAGATAAACCTTTTGTTACTCGTTACGTGGATCGCCTTTCGTCTTTGCCTGGGCGCCTTCATGCTGGTCGAGCACCACTCTGCTATGCCCGCGCCACCTCCACTATTCTGGGTGAACGGTCTTTAACAAGGCTCATTTAAAAATGTCTTGCAAATAAGAAACACACGCAGTGTTTCGCTCTAGCAGTGCAGTGCAGTGCTCTAGCAGTGTTTTTACGGACACTGATTGTTTTTATTTCTAGTGATCCAACTCAAGTAAATACATAACGCTATAAAAAATAATGAAGAGAATGATCTTTGTTGGAGACGTTGTAAATAGAGGATATTAACAGCTAATAACGCTGCCGTTCTCTTATCGAAATTTGCAGATATCTTGCACTATTGTGCAATGCTGTGCCGCTTAGGCTTGGGCGTTGCATTCACCAATGCATATACCTGTTTCATTGGAATGGCTGATAGCGCCATTTGCAATCCCTACAGTGTCGTTTAGAACACCTACTGTGATAGTGCCCATCTTTTGCAAATAAGACATCTCTACAGCTCTGAATTACTTGGGTAGACAACAGTTCACCTTGAACAGGATCTTGGGACCATGACCTACAATAAAAAAGTACGATTGGATCGTTGCTCGCTTGAAAAGCGCTGCTGCGATGTTTAAAAACTGCCGTATTGAGTGGCCGTCTGTGATCCGGACTGAGTGAATGGAACGTATATAGAGCAGAAAACTGTTACCACGTCGGCGATATCCACAGTCGAGTATCTCTTTTTCTCCTAATCTTTCCCTCCCCTTTTCCCTTTCCCCAATGTAGGGTAGCCTCCCTGCCTTTCATTTATTTTCTCTCTCTACACGAGCAAAATATTCGGAACAGATATTCTCACTGAGGGCTGCTGCTACGATATAACGCTTTGTAGTTCATGTGCTTCCATGCCCTTGCGTTCAAGGGTCCTGCCTAAGCCCATATGTTTTAGTATCTCATCCCATCGATGCATATCCTTTATATGTATCGCACATCTCGCACCTCGCGTGTCATTTTCATGTTTTATTAGCTATTTTACGCACTTTCCGGCGAATGCATTTAGGCCTCTATAGAGCCGCGTTGCATCTACCCATCGAAAATCATTTCATGTACCACTGGAATGACTTACCCTACGCATTTAAATCATCACCTTTGCATGCATATAAATATCAACTTAAAATTGTATAAGTAGTTGTCCTTTTACACACTTTGTATATAAAGTGTGTACTTCATTTGTTATGTATATATATATATATATATATTATATATAGGTTTGTACAATTTATATTGTATTATTACGTGCGTTATGTTTTATTATTACATACGTACATACATTTTACAAATATTATTATTACAAGGGGTCATATATGTATGACTCGTATGACTGTTTCTATAGAATCGAATGTATTCATTTCCACTACTACGTTCACAATCTTGTTAACCGAGGATCCCGCTGTGGTCGCTTGACTTTGAGACCCTCGCCTGTTTACTACTAACAACCAACCATGCATCTTATATCAATAATAAACTGAAACTGACAGCTAGTCGCCATATAGACTTGGCGCTATTTGGCCATATTCGCCCTTGCACTAATAACATCAATAATCATCGCCAATGCTTTACGAACGGGGGTCGCAACTTCCCAGCGTCCTAAACTGTTGTGATCTCCTTCCCTAGTTTAATGGCCCAACGTAATACCGTCGGTACATGAGAGGGGGCGGCTAGATTAAGATTCATTTTGCATGCATAATGCAGCTTCCGTCGAGAAGTGTTGCAAGCTAAATTAACCTACTGTTGTTAACTGGCAATGCAGCGACCGCTCGCAGTACGTGGCCAGCACAGTGATCGTACTCTGCCTAGTAGCCCTGGCGCTGGGCTACTACTTCGTAACCACAGATGGTAAGTCAAAAACTTCAAGCTTCGTTAAACGGCGTTATGCGGCATTGACTGAGAGGTAGGGGGAATGAAGGAGGGGAGGGGTGTACGACCTAAATGCTACGCGTCGCTTAATAGACTGCCACAAGTTTCTGCACATGAACTTGGGCCACGATAACGAGCGCAAATGACGCTCTTACGTTCTGTGCTTACGAAGGCTTTCAAGAGTATAGAGCGGGCTGGGTTTTATGAACGCGGGAGTATCTTTACAAAGAAGGCGCTTCATTCCTGTGCAGATGCGCTAATTGGACGGTTGTTGTTGGTCGCTGACGCAGCAATAATTAGGAGGCCCTGTGAATAGTTTTTATTTTAAAGCTCACATTATGTGTGAACTTGTCCGCTGGTCGGCGACACGTGGCGTATACGGGCATACCAGGACTATCGCACTACTGTCGGCAAGGTGCCCCACCTAACCTAACCTAAGCTTAGCATAAGATAACCTAAACTTATATGGAACAAATCGAATGAGTGAAATTGTTTCAATTCTCTCGCAATGTTGTGCGCGAATAGCTGGATAACGCTCATATGTGCTTTGCTTTACATTCCTTTTGAGAGTATACAGTGGGCTCAGTTTTGCCTTGTCCGTCCATCCGTCCATTCCGTTACGCTGAAGTTAAGGACATGGGTGTATGTATACAAAGGGGACACCTTATAACTATATTAACTATAACTTGGTTCTCTGGAAGTACTAGAAATTGTGTATATAAACCTGTCTGTCAGTGCTGTGGTGAATATCAGTGCATCGTTTCAAATGTGCTTTCAAAGAATGCCGGAAATGAGGCGTTTTATACTGAATATTTTCAGTAAGTCGGGTAAGCCAGCAAGCGTTCACATTATTTTTTACCTACGAGCCGTTCAAAGAAAGGCGACTATTTCAAGGGAATGTGACCTGCCTTCTTGAAACATTCCTAAATTCGTATATTGTAAAAATAATAAAATTAGTGGACGAGCGCTGTAGTAGTACTATGTATAGGTTATCTGTTTTTCGTGAACCTTCCAACAGTTTTCAAATCTTGCACAGTTCGTTGCGTCATAAGTGATTGCAATATCAAATCATTCTGATGTAATTATTGCGATCTCCGAGAGAGAAAGAACGATGTCGAGAAGCACAAAATGCAAAAGATGTTTGACTCAGAAATTAAGGTATGCCAGAATTACCACTGACATTCTTTTTAATTTGTTTCATTTTTTTGTGGTCTTCGCACTCATCATAGCCGCGCCATTACGCATTGCCACTGGTAAGTACCTTATTCGAGTGTCCTACTTGCAAATGTCTCCCCATACATTCATTGGCAGATGCTTGAGCACACTCGCAAACTCTGTATTCAACAGATGAAGGCATACTTCCCTTCTGCAGCGCGGTTTTAGCTTCGGGTTTCCCGCAGTCGGACACTTGTTTCACGCTCTTGCGAGGATCCTAGATAAACCTTTTGTTACTCGTTACGTGGATCGCCTTTCGTCTTTGCCTGGGCGCCTTCATGCTGGTCGAGCACCACTCTGCTATGCCCGCGCCACCTCCACTATTCTGGGTGAACGGTCTTTAACAAGGCTCATTTAAAAATGTCTTGCAAATAAGAAACACACGCAGTGTTTCGCTCTATCAGTGCAGTGCAGTGCTCTAGCAGTGTTTTTACGGACACTGATTGTTTTTATTTCTAGTGATCCAACTCAAGTAAATACATAACGCTATAAAAAATAATGAAGAGAATGATCTTTGTTGGAGACGTTGTAAATAGAGGATATTAACAGCTAATAACGCTGCCGTTCTCTTATCGAAATTTGCAGATATCTTGCACTATTGTGCAATGCTGTGCCGCTTAGGCTTGGGCGTTGCATTCACCAATGCATATACCTGTTTCATTGGAATGGCTGATAGCGCCATTTGCAATCCCTACAGTGTCGTTTAGAACACCTACTGTGATAGTGCCCATCTTTTGCAAATAAGACATCTCTACAGCTCTGAATTACTTGGGTAGACAACAGTTCACCTTGAACAGGATCTTGGGACCATGACCTACAATAAAAAAGTACGATTGGATCGTTGCTCGCTTGAAAAGCGCTGCTGCGATGTTTAAAAACTGCCGTATTGAGTGGCCGTCTGTGATCCGGACTGAGTGAATGGAACGTATATAGAGCAGAAAACTGTTACCACGTCGGCGATATCCACAGTCGAGTATCTCTTTTTCTCCTAATCTTTCCCTCCCCTTTTCCCTTTCCCCAATGTAGGGTAGCCTCCCTGCCTTTCATTTATTTTCTCTCTCTACACGAGCAAAATATTCGGAACAGATATTCTCACTGAGGGCTGCTGCTACGATATAACGCTTTGTAGTTCATGTGCTTCCATGCCCTTGCGTTCAAGGGTCCTGCCTAAGCCCATATGTTTTAGTATCTCATCCCATCGATGCATATCCTTTATATGTATCGCACATCTCGCACCTCGCGTGTCATTTTCATGTTTTATTAGCTATTTTACGCACTTTCCGGCGAATGCATTTAGGCCTCTATAGAGCCGCGTTGCATCTACCCATCGAAAATCATTTCATGTACCACTGGAATGACTTACCCTACGCATTTAAATCATCACCTTTGCATGCATATAAATATCAACTTAAAATTGTATAAGTAGTTGTCCTTTTACACACTTTGTATATAAAGTGTGTACTTCATTTGTTATATATATATATATATATATATATATATATATAGGTTTGTACAATTTATATTGTATTATTACGTGCGTTATGTTTTATTATTACATACGTACATACATTTTACAAATATTATTATTACAAGGGGTCATATATGTATGACTCGTATGACTGTTTCTATAGAATCGAATGTATTCATTTCCACTACTACGTTCACAATCTTGTTAACCGAGGATCCCGCTGTGGTCGCTTGACTTTGAGACCCTCGCCTGTTTACTACTAACAACCAACCATGCATCTTATATCAATAATAAACTGAAACTGACAGCTAGTCGCCATATAGACTTGGCGCTATTTGGCCATATTCGCCCTTGCACTAATAACATCAATAATCATCGCCAATGCTTTACGAACGGGGGTCGCAACTTCCCAGCGTCCTAAACTGTTGTGATCTCCTTCCCTAGTTTAATGGCCCAACGTAATACCGTCGGTACATGAGAGGGGGCGGCTAGATTAAGATTCATTTTGCATGCATAATGCAGCTTCCGTCGAGAAGTGTTGCAAGCTAAATTAACCTACTGTTGTTAACTGGCAATGCAGCGACCGCTCGCAGTACGTGGCCAGCACAGTGATCGTACTCTGCCTAGTAGCCCTGGCGCTGGGCTACTACTTCGTAACCACAGATGGTAAGTCAAAAACTTCAAGCTTCGTTAAACGGCGTTATGCGGCATTGACTGAGAGGTAGGGGGAATGAAGGAGGGGAGGGGTGTACGACCTAAATACTGCGTGTCGCTTTGTAGACTGCCACAAGTTTCTGCACATGAACTTGGGCCACGATAACGAGCGCAAATGACGCTCTTACGTTCTGTGCTTACGAAGGCTTTCAAGAGTATAGAGCGGGCTGGGTTTTATGAACGCGGGAGTATCTTTACAAAGAAGGCGCTTCATTCCTGTGCAGATGCGCTATTTGGACGGTTGTTGTTGGTCGCTGACGCAGCAATAATTAGGAGGCCCTGTGAATAGTTTTTAATAAAGCTCACATTATGTGTGAACTTGTCCGCTGGTCGGCGACACGTGGCGTATACGGGCATACCAGGACTATCGCACTACTGTCGGCAAGGTGCCCCACCTAACCTAACCTAAGCTTAGCATAAGATAACCTAAACTTATATGGAACAAATCGAATGAGTGAAATTGTTTCAATTCTCTCGCAATGTTGTGCGCGAATAGCTGGATAACGCTCATATGTGCTTTGCTTTACATTCCTTTTGAGAGTATACAGTGGGCTCAGTTTTGCCTTGTCCGTCCATCCGTCCATTCCGTTACGCTGAAGTTAAGGACATGGGTGTATGTATACAAAGGGGACACCTTATAACTATATTAACTATAACTTGGTTCTCTGGAAGTACTAGAAATTGTGTATATAAACCTGTCTGTCAGTGCTGTGGTGAATATCAGTGCATCGTTTCAAATGTGCTTTCAAAGAATGCCGGAAATGAGGCGTTTTATACTGAATATTTTCAGTAAGTCGGGTAAGCCAGCAAGCGTTCACATTATTTTTTACCTACGAGCCGTTCAAAGAAAGGCGACTATTTCAAGGGAATGTGACCTGCCTTCTTGAAACATTCCTAAATTCGTATATTGTAAAAATAATAAAATTAGTGGACGAGCGCTGTAGTAGTACTATGTATAGGTTATCTGTTTTTCGTGAACCTTCCAACAGTTTTCAAATCTTGCACAGTTCGTTGCGTCATAAGTGATTGCAATATCAAATCATTCTGATGTAATTATTGCGATCTCCGAGAGAGAAAGAACGATGTCGAGAAGCACAAAATGCAAAAGATGTTTGACTCAGAAATTAAGGTATGCCAGAATTACCACTGACATTCTTTTTAATTTGTTTCATTTTTTTGTGGTCTTCGCACTCATCATAGCCGCGCCATTACGCATTGCCACTGGTAAGTACCTTATTCGAGTGTCCTACTTGCAAATGTCTCCCCATACATTCATTGGCAGATGCTTGAGCACACTCGCAAACTCTGTATTCAACAGATGAAGGCATACTTCCCTTCTGCAGCGCGGTTTTAGCTTCGGGTTTCCCGCAGTCGGACACTTGTTTCACGCTCTTGCGAGGATCCTAGATAAACCTTTTGTTACTCGTTACGTGGATCGCCTTTCGTCTTTGCCTGGGCGCCTTCATGCTGGTCGAGCACCACTCTGCTATGCCCGCGCCACCTCCACTATTCTGGGTGAACGGTCTTTAACAAGGCTCATTTAAAAATGTCTTGCAAATAAGAAACACACGCAGTGTTTCGCTCTAGCAGTGCAGTGCAGTGCTCTAGCAGTGTTTTTACGGACACTGATTGTTTTTATTTCTAGTGATCCAACTCAAGTAAATACATAACGCTATAAAAAATAATGAAGAGAATGATCTTTGTTGGAGACGTTGTAAATAGAGGATATTAACAGCTAATAACGCTGCCGTTCTCTTATCGAAATTTGCAGATATCTTGCACTATTGTGCAATGCTGTGCCGCTTAGGCTTGGGCGTTGCATTCACCAATGCATATACCTGTTTCATTGGAATGGCTGATAGCGCCATTTGCAATCCCTACAGTGTCGTTTAGAACACCTACTGTGATAGTGCCCATCTTTTGCAAATAAGACATCTCTACAGCTCTGAATTACTTGGGTAGACAACAGTTCACCTTGAACAGGATCTTGGGACCATGACCTACAATAAAAAAGTACGATTGGATCGTTGCTCGCTTGAAAAGCGCTGCTGCGATGTTTAAAAACTGCCGTATTGAGTGGCCGTCTGTGATCCGGACTGAGTGAATGGAACGTATATAGAGCAGAAAACTGTTACCACGTCGGCGATATCCACAGTCGAGTATCTCTTTTTCTCCTAATCTTTCCCTCCCCTTTTCCCTTTCCCCAATGTAGGGTAGCCTCCCTGCCTTTCATTTATTTTCTCTCTCTACACGAGCAAAATATTCGGAACAGATATTCTCACTGAGGGCTGCTGCTACGATATAACGCTTTGTAGTTCATGTGCTTCCATGCCCTTGCGTTCAAGGGTCCTGCCTAAGCCCATATGTTTTAGTATCTCATCCCATCGATGCATATCCTTTATATGTATCGCACATCTCGCACCTCGCGTGTCATTTTCATGTTTTATTAGCTATTTTACGCACTTTCCGGCGAATGCATTTAGGCCTCTATAGAGCCGCGTTGCATCTACCCATCGAAAATCATTTCATGTACCACTGGAATGACTTACCCTACGCATTTAAATCATCACCTTTGCATGCATATAAATATCAACTTAAAATTGTATAAGTAGTTGTCCTTTTACACACTTTGTATATAAAGTGTGTACTTCATTTGTTATATATATATATATATATATATATATATATATAGGTTTGTACAATTTATATTGTATTATTACGTGCGTTATGTTTTATTATTACATACGTACATACATTTTACAAATATTATTATTACAAGGGGTCATATATGTATGACTCGTATGACTGTTTCTATAGAATCGAATGTATTCATTTCCACTACTACGTTCACAATCTTGTTAACCGAGGATCCCGCTGTGGTCGCTTGACTTTGAGACCCTCGCCTGTTTACTACTAACAACCAACCATGCATCTTATATCAATAATAAACTGAAACTGACAGCTAGTCGCCATATAGACTTGGCGCTATTTGGCCATATTCGCCCTTGCACTAATAACATCAATAATCATCGCCAATGCTTTACGAACGGGGGTCGCAACTTCCCAGCGTCCTAAACTGTTGTGATCTCCTTCCCTAGTTTAATGGCCCAACGTAATACCGTCGGTACATGAGAGGGGGCGGCTAGATTAAGATTCATTTTGCATGCATAATGCAGCTTCCGTCGAGAAGTGTTGCAAGCTAAATTAACCTACTGTTGTTAACTGGCAATGCAGCGACCGCTCGCAGTACGTGGCCAGCACAGTGATCGTACTCTGCCTAGTAGCCCTGGCGCTGGGCTACTACTTCGTAACCACAGATGGTAAGTCAAAAACTTCAAGCTTCGTTAAACGGCGTTATGCGGCATTGACTGAGAGGTAGGGGGAATGAAGGAGGGGAGGGGTGTACGACCTAAATACTGCGTGTCGCTTTGTAGACTGCCACAAGTTTCTGCACATGCAACTTGGGCCACGATAACGAGCGCAAATGACGCTCTTACGTTCTGTGCTTACGAAGGCTTTCAAGAGTATAGAGCGGGCTGGGTTTTATGAAGCGGGTGTATCTTTACAAAGAAGGCGCTTCATTCCTGTGCAGATGCGCTATTTTGACGGATTGTTCATTCGGTCGCTCACGCAGCAATAATTAGGAGGCCCTGTGAATAGTTTTAATAAAGCTCACATTATGTGTGAACTTGTCCGCTGGTCGGCGACACGTGGCGTATACGGGCATACCAGGACTATCGCACTACTGTCGGCAAGGTGCCCCACCTAACCTAACCTAAGCTTAGCATAAGATAACCTAAACTTATATGGAACAAATCGAATGAGTGAAATTGTTTCAATTCTCTCGCAATGTTGTGCGCGAATAGCTGGATAACGCTCATATGTGCTTTGCTTTACATTCCTTTTGAGAGTATACAGTGGGCTCAGTTTTGCCTTGTCCGTCCATCCGTCCATTCCGTTACGCTGAAGTTAAGGACATGGGTGTATGTATACAAAGGGGACACCTTATAACTATATTAACTATAACTTGGTTCTCTGGAAGTACTAGAAATTGTGTATATAAACCTGTCTGTCAGTGCTGTGGTGAATATCAGTGCATCGTTTCAAATGTGCTTTCAAAGAATGCCGGAAATGAGGCGTTTTATACTGAATATTTTCAGTAAGTCGGGTAAGCCAGCAAGCGTTCACATTATTTTTTACCTACGAGCCGTTCAAAGAAAGGCGACTATTTCAAGGGAATGTGACCTGCCTTCTTGAAACATTCCTAAATTCGTATATTGTAAAAATAATAAAATTAGTGGACGAGCGCTGTAGTAGTACTATGTATAGGTTATCTGTTTTTCGTGAACCTTCCAACAGTTTTCAAATCTTGCACAGTTCGTTGCGTCATAAGTGATTGCAATATCAAATCATTCTGATGTAATTATTGCGATCTCCGAGAGAGAAAGAACGATGTCGAGAAGCACAAAATGCAAAAGATGTTTGACTCAGAAATTAAGGTATGCCAGAATTACCACTGACATTCTTTTTAATTTGTTTCATTTTTTTGTGGTCTTCGCACTCATCATAGCCGCGCCATTACGCATTGCCACTGGTAAGTACCTTATTCGAGTGTCCTACTTGCAAATGTCTCCCCATACATTCATTGGCAGATGCTTGAGCACACTCGCAAACTCTGTATTCAACAGATGAAGGCATACTTCCCTTCTGCAGCGCGGTTTTAGCTTCGGGTTTCCCGCAGTCGGACACTTGTTTCACGCTCTTGCGAGGATCCTAGATAAACCTTTTGTTACTCGTTACGTGGATCGCCTTTCGTCTTTGCCTGGGCGCCTTCATGCTGGTCGAGCACCACTCTGCTATGCCCGCGCCACCTCCACTATTCTGGGTGAACGGTCTTTAACAAGGCTCATTTAAAAATGTCTTGCAAATAAGAAACACACGCAGTGTTTCGCTCTATCAGTGCAGTGCAGTGCTCTAGCAGTGTTTTTACGGACACTGATTGTTTTTATTTCTAGTGATCCAACTCAAGTAAATACATAACGCTATAAAAATAATGAAGAGAATGATCTTTGTTGGAGACGTTGTAAATAGAGGATATTAACAGCTAATAACGCTGCCGTTCTCTTATCGAAATTTGCAGATATCTTGCACTATTGTGCAATGCTGTGCCGCTTAGGCTTGGGCGTTGCATTCACCAATGCATATACCTGTTTCATTGGAATGGCTGATAGCGCCATTTGCAATCCCTACAGTGTCGTTTAGAACACCTACTGTGATAGTGCCCATCTTTTGCAAATAAGACATCTCTACAGCTCTGAATTACTTGGGTAGACAACAGTTCACCTTGAACAGGATCTTGGGACCATGACCTACAATAAAAAAGTACGATTGGATCGTTGCTCGCTTGAAAAGCGCTGCTGCGATGTTTAAAAACTGCCGTATTGAGTGGCCGTCTGTGATCCGGACTGAGTGAATGGAACGTATATAGAGCAGAAAACTGTTACCACGTCGGCGATATCCACAGTCGAGTATCTCTTTTTCTCCTAATCTTTCCCTCCCCTTTTCCCTTTCCCCAATGTAGGGTAGCCTCCCTGCCTTTCATTTATTTTCTCTCTCTACACGAGCAAAATATTCGGAACAGATATTCTCACTGAGGGCTGCTGCTACGATATAACGCTTTGTAGTTCATGTGCTTCCATGCCCTTGCGTTCAAGGGTCCTGCCTAAGCCCATATGTTTTAGTATCTCATCCCATCGATGCATATCCTTTATATGTATCGCACATCTCGCACCTCGCGTGTCATTTTCATGTTTTATTAGCTATTTTACGCACTTTCCGGCGAATGCATTTAGGCCTCTATAGAGCCGCGTTGCATCTACCCATCGAAAATCATTTCATGTACCACTGGAATGACTTACCCTACGCATTTAAATCATCACCTTTGCATGCATATAAATATCAACTTAAAATTGTATAAGTAGTTGTCCTTTTACACACTTTGTATATAAAGTGTGTACTTCATTTGTTATATATATATATATATATATATATATATATATATATAGGTTTGTACAATTTATATTGTATTATTACGTGCGTTATGTTTTATTATTACATACGTACATACATTTTACAAATATTATTATTACAAGGGGTCATATATGTATGACTCGTATGACTGTTTCTATAGAATCGAATGTATTCATTTCCACTACTACGTTCACAATCTTGTTAACCGAGGATCCCGCTGTGGTCGCTTGACTTTGAGACCCTCGCCTGTTTACTACTAACAACCAACCATGCATCTTATATCAATAATAAACTGAAACTGACAGCTAGTCGCCATATAGACTTGGCGCTATTTGGCCATATTCGCCCTTGCACTAATAACATCAATAATCATCGCCAATGCTTTACGAACGGGGGTCGCAACTTCCCAGCGTCCTAAACTGTTGTGATCTCCTTCCCTAGTTTAATGGCCCAACGTAATACCGTCGGTACATGAGAGGGGGCGGCTAGATTAAGATTCATTTTGCATGCATAATGCAGCCTCCGTCGAGAAGTGTTGCAAGCTAAATTAACCTACTGTTGTTAACTGGCAATGCAGCGACCGCTCGCAGTACGTGGCCAGCACAGTGATCGTACTCTGCCTAGTAGCCCTGGCGCTGGGCTACTACTTCGTAACCACAGATGGTAAGTCAAAAACTTCAAGCTTCGTTAAACGGCGTTATGCGGCATTGACTGAGAGGTAGGGGGAATGAAGGAGGGGAGGGGTGTACGACCTAAATACTGCGTGTCGCTTTGTAGACTGCCACAAGTTTCTGCACATGAACTTGGGCCACGATAACGAGCGCAAATGACGCTCTTACGTTCTGTGCTTACGAAGGCTTTCAAGAGTATAGAGCGGGCTGGGTTTTATGAAGGCGGGTGTATCTTTACAAAGAAGGCGCTTCATTCCTGTGCAGATGCGCTACTTGACGGTTTGTTCATTCGGTCACTGACGCAGCAATAATTAGGAGGCCCTGTGAATAGTTTTAAATAAAGCTCACATTATGTGTGAACTTGTCCGCTGGTCGGCGACACGTGGCGTATACGGGCATACCAGGACTATCGCACTACTGTCGGCAAGGTGCCCCACCTAACCTAACCTAAGCTTAGCATAAGATAACCTAAACTTATATGGAACAAATCGAATGAGTGAAATTGTTTCAATTCTCTCGCAATGTTGTGCGCGAATAGCTGGATAACGCTCATATGTGCTTTGCTTTACATTCCTTTTGAGAGTATACAGTGGGCTCAGTTTTGCCTTGTCCGTCCATCCGTCCATTCCGTTACGCTGAAGTTAAGGACATGGGTGTATGTATACAAAGGGGACACCTTATAACTATATTAACTATAACTTGGTTCTCTGGAAGTACTAGAAATTGTGTATATAAACCTGTCTGTCAGTGCTGTGGTGAATATCAGTGCATCGTTTCAAATGTGCTTTCAAAGAATGCCGGAAATGAGGCGTTTTATACTGAATATTTTCAGTAAGTCGGGTAAGCCAGCAAGCGTTCACATTATTTTTTACCTACGAGCCGTTCAAAGAAACGCGACTATTTCAAGGGAATGTGACCTGCCTTCTTGAAACATTCCTAAATTCGTATATTGTAAAAATAATAAAATTAGTGGACGAGCGCTGTAGTAGTACTATGTATAGGTTATCTGTTTTTCGTGAACCTTGCAACAGTTTTCAAATCTTGCACAGTTCGTTGCGTCATAAGTGATTGCAATATCAAATCATTCTGATGTAATTATTGCGATCGCCGAGAGAGCAAGAACGATGTCGAGAAGCACAAAATGCAAAAGATGTTTGACTCAGAAATTAAGGTATGCCAGAATTACCACTGACATTCTTTTTAATTTGTTTCATTTTTTTGTGGTCTTCGCACTCATCATAGCCGCGCCATTACGCATTGCCACTGGTAAGTACCTTATTCGAGTGTCCTACTTGCAAATGTCTCCCCATACATTCATTGGCAGATGCTTGAGCACACTCGCAAACTCTGTATTCAACAGATGAAGGCATACTTCCCTTCTGCAGCGCGGTTTTAGCTTCGGGTTTCCCGCAGTCGGACACTTGTTTCACGCTCTTGCGAGGATCCTAGATAAACCTTTTGTTACTCGTTACGTGGATCGCCTTTCGTCTTTGCCTGGGCGCCTTCATGCTGGTCGAGCACCACTCTGCTATGCCCGCGCCACCTCCACTATTCTGGGTGAACGGTCTTTAACAAGGCTCATTTAAAAATGTCTTGCAAATAAGAAACACACGCAGTGTTTCGCTCTAGCAGTGCAGTGCAGTGCTCTAGCAGTGTTTTTACGGACACTGATTGTTTTTATTTCTAGTGATCCAACTCAAGTAAATACATAACGCTATAAAAAATAATGAAGAGAATGATCTTTGTTGGAGACGTTGTAAATAGAGGATATTAACAGCTAATAACGCTGCCGTTCTCTTATCGAAATTTGCAGATATCTTGCACTATTGTGCAATGCTGTGCCGCTTAGGCTTGGGCGTTGCATTCACCAATGCATATACCTGTTTCATTGGAATGGCTGATAGCGCCATTTGCAATCCCTACAGTGTCGTTTAGAACACCTACTGTGATAGTGCCCATCTTTTGCAAATAAGACATCTCTACAGCTCTGAATTACTTGGGTAGACAACAGTTCACCTTGAACAGGATCTTGGGACCATGACCTACAATAAAAAAGTACGATTGGATCGTTGCTCGCTTGAAAAGCGCTGCTGCGATGTTTAAAAACTGCCGTATTGAGTGGCCGTCTGTGATCCGGACTGAGTGAATGGAACGTATATAGAGCAGAAAACTGTTACCACGTCGGCGATATCCACAGTCGAGTATCTCTTTTTCTCCTAATCTTTCCCTCCCCTTTTCCCTTTCCCCAATGTAGGGTAGCCTCCCTGCCTTTCATTTATTTTCTCTCTCTACACGAGCAAAATATTCGGAACAGATATTCTCACTGAGGGCTGCTGCTACGATATAACGCTTTGTAGTTCATGTGCTTCCATGCCCTTGCGTTCAAGGGTCCTGCCTAAGCCCATATGTTTTAGTATCTCATCCCATCGATGCATATCCTTTATATGTATCGCACATCTCGCACCTCGCGTGTCATTTTCATGTTTTATTAGCTATTTACGCACTTTCCGGCGAATGCATTTAGGCCTCTATAGAGCCGCGTTGCATCTACCCATCGAAAATCATTTCATGTACCACTGGAATGACTTACCCTACGCATTTAAATCATCACCTTTGCATGCATATAAATATCAACTTAAAATTGTATAAGTAGTTGTCCTTTTACACACTTTGTATATAAAGTGTGTACTTCATTTGTTATATATATATATATATATATATATATATATATATATAGGTTTGTACAATTTATATTGTATTATTACGTGCGTTATGTTTTATTATTACATACGTACATACATTTTACAAATATTATTATTACAAGGGGTCATATATGTATGACTCGTATGACTGTTTCTATAGAATCGAATGTATTCATTTCCACTACTACGTTCACAATCTTGTTAACCGAGGATCCCGCTGTGGTCGCTTGACTTTGAGACCCTCGCCTGTTTACTACTAACAACCAACCATGCATCTTATATCAATAATAAACTGAAACTGACAGCTAGTCGCCATATAGACTTGGCGCTATTTGGCCATATTCGCCCTTGCACTAATAACATCAATAATCATCGCCAATGCTTTACGAACGGGGGTCGCAACTTCCCAGCGTCCTAAACTGTTGTGATCTCCTTCCCTAGTTTAATGGCCCAACGTAATACCGTCGGTACATGAGAGGGGGCGGCTAGATTAAGATTCATTTTGCATGCATAATGCAGCCTCCGTCGAGAAGTGTTGCAAGCTAAATTAACCTACTGTTGTTAACTGGCAATGCAGCGACCGCTCGCAGTACGTGGCCAGCACAGTGATCGTACTGTGCCTAGTAGCCCTGGCGCTGGGCTACTACTTCGTAACCACAGATGGTAAGTCAAAAACTTCAAGCTTCGTTAAACGGCGTTATGCGGCATTGACTGAGAGGTAGGGGGAATGAAGGAGGGGAGGGGTGTACGACCTAAATACTGCGTGTCGCTTTAGTAGACTGCCACAAGTTTCTGCACATCAACTTGGGCCACGATAACGAGCGCAAATGACGCTCTTACGTTCTGTGCTTACGAAGGCTTTCAAGAGTATAGAGCGGGCTGGGTTTTATGAAGCGGGTGTATCTTTACAAAGAAGGCGCTTCATTCCTGTGCAGATGCGCTATTTTGACGGATTGTTCATTCGGTCGCTCACGCAGCAATAATTAGGAGGCCCTGTGAATAGTTTTAAATAAAGCTCACATTATGTGTGAACTTGTCCGCTGGTCGGCGACACGTGGCGTATACGGGCATACCAGGACTATCGCACTACTGTCGGCAAGGTGCCCCACCTAACCTAACCTAAGCTTAGCATAAGATAACCTAAACTTATATGGAACAAATCGAATGAGTGAAATTGTTTCAATTCTCTCGCAATGTTGTGCGCGAATAGCTGGATAACGCTCATATGTGCTTTGCTTTACATTCCTTTTGAGAGTATACAGTGGGCTCAGTTTTGCCTTGTCCGTCCATCCGTCCATTCCGTTACGCTGAAGTTAAGGACATGGGTGTATGTATACAAAGGGGACACCTTATAACTATATTAACTATAACTTGGTTCTCTGGAAGTACTAGAAATTGTGTATATAAACCTGTCTGTCAGTGCTGTGGTGAATATCAGTGCATCGTTTCAAATGTGCTTTCAAAGAATGCCGGAAATGAGGCGTTTTATACTGAATATTTTCAGTAAGTCGGGTAAGCCAGCAAGCGTTCACATTATTTTTTACCTACGAGCCGTTCAAAGAAACGCGACTATTTCAAGGGAATGTGACCTGCCTTCTTGAAACATTCCTAAATTCGTATATTGTAAAAATAATAAAATTAGTGGACGAGCGCTGTAGTAGTACTATGTATAGGTTATCTGTTTTTCGTGAACCTTGCAACAGTTTTCAAATCTTGCACAGTTCGTTGCGTCATAAGTGATTGCAATATCAAATCATTCTGATGTAATTATTGCGATCGCCGAGAGAGCAAGAACGATGTCGAGAAGCACAAAATGCAAAAGATGTTTGACTCAGAAATTAAGGTATGCCAGAATTACCACTGACATTCTTTTTAATTTGTTTCATTTTTTTGTGGTCTTCGCACTCATCATAGCCGCGCCATTACGCATTGCCACTGGTAAGTACCTTATTCGAGTGTCCTACTTGCAAATGTCTCCCCATACATTCATTGGCAGATGCTTGAGCACACTCGCAAACTCTGTATTCAACAGATGAAGGCATACTTCCCTTCTGCAGCGCGGTTTTAGCTTCGGGTTTCCCGCAGTCGGACACTTGTTTCACGCTCTTGCGAGGATCCTAGATAAACCTTTTGTTACTCGTTACGTGGATCGCCTTTCGTCTTTGCCTGGGCGCCTTCATGCTGGTCGAGCACCACTCTGCTATGCCCGCGCCACCTCCACTATTCTGGGTGAACGGTCTTTAACAAGGCTCATTTAAAAATGTCTTGCAAATAAGAAACACACGCAGTGTTTCGCTCTAGCAGTGCAGTGCAGTGCTCTAGCAGTGTTTTTACGGACACTGATTGTTTTTATTTCTAGTGATCCAACTCAATTAAATTCATAACGCTATAAAAATAATGAAGAGAATGATCTTTGTTGGAGACGTTGTAAATAGAGGATATTAACAGCTAATAACGCTGCCGTTCTCTTATCGAAATTTGCAGATATCTTGCACTATTGTGCAATGCTGTGCCGCTTAGGCTTGGGCGTTGCATTCACCAATGCATATACCTGTTTCATTGGAATGGCTGATAGCGCCATTTGCAATCCCTACAGTGTCGTTTAGAACACCTACTGTGATAGTGCCCATCTTTTGCAAATAAGACATCTCTACAGCTCTGAATTACTTGGGTAGACAACAGTTCACCTTGAACAGGATCTTGGGACCATGACCTACAATAAAAAAGTACGATTGGATCGTTGCTCGCTTGAAAAGCGCTGCTGCGATGTTTAAAAACTGCCGTATTGAGTGGCCGTCTGTGATCCGGACTGAGTGAATGGAACGTATATAGAGCAGAAAACTGTTACCACGTCGGCGATATCCACAGTCGAGTATCTCTTTTTCTCCTAATCTTTCCCTCCCCTTTTCCCTTTCCCCAATGTAGGGTAGCCTCCCTGCCTTTCATTTATTTTCTCTCTCTACACGAGCAAAATATTCGGAACAGATATTCTCACTGAGGGCTGCTGCTACGATATAACGCTTTGTAGTTCATGTGCTTCCATGCCCTTGCGTTCAAGGGTCCTGCCTAAGCCCATATGTTTTAGTATCTCATCCCATCGATGCATATCCTTTATATGTATCGCACATCTCGCACCTCGCGTGTCATTTTCATGTTTTATTAGCTATTTTACGCACTTTCCGGCGAATGCATTTAGGCCTCTATAGAGCCGCGTTGCATCTACCCATCGAAAATCATTTCATGTACCACTGGAATGACTTACCCTACGCATTTAAATCATCACCTTTGCATGCATATAAATATCAACTTAAAATTGTATAAGTAGTTGTCCTTTTACACACTTTGTATATAAAGTGTGTACTTCATTTGTTATATATATATATATATATATATATATATAGGTTTGTACAATTTATATTGTATTATTACGTGCGTTATGTTTTATTATTACATACGTACATACATTTTACAAATATTATTATTACAAGGGGTCATATATGTATGACTCGTATGACTGTTTCTATAGAATCGAATGTATTCATTTCCACTACTACGTTCACAATCTTGTTAACCGAGGATCCCGCTGTGGTCGCTTGACTTTGAGACCCTCGCCTGTTTACTACTAACAACCAACCATGCATCTTATATCAATAATAAACTGAAACTGACAGCTAGTCGCCATATAGACTTGGCGCTATTTGGCCATATTCGCCCTTGCACTAATAACATCAATAATCATCGCCAATGCTTTACGAACGGGGGTCGCAACTTCCCAGCGTCCTAAACTGTTGTGATCTCCTTCCCTAGTTTAATGGCCCAACGTAATACCGTCGGTACATGAGAGGGGGCGGCTAGATTAAGATTCATTTTGCATGCATAATGCAGCCTCCGTCGAGAAGTGTTGCAAGCTAAATTAACCTACTGTTGTTAACTGGCAATGCAGCGACCGCTCGCAGTACGTGGCCAGCACAGTGATCGTACTGTGCCTAGTAGCCCTGGCGCTGGGCTACTACTTCGTAACCACAGATGGTAAGTGAAAAACTTCAAGCTTCGTTAAACGGCGTTATGCGGCATTGACTGAGAGGTAGGGGGAATGAAGGAGGGGAGGGGTGTACGACCTAAATGCTACTGCGTGCGCTTAGTAGACTGCCACAAGTTTCTGCACATCAACTTGGGCCACGATAACGAGCGCAAATGACGCTCTTACGTTCTGTGCTTACGAAGGCTTTCAAGAGTATAGAGCGGGCTGGGTTTTATGAAGGCGGGTGTATCTTTACAAAGAAGGCGCTTCATTCCTGTGCAGATGCGCTATTTTGACGGATTGTTCATTCGGTCGCTCACGCAGCAATAATTAGGAGGCCCTGTGAATAGTTTTAAATAAAGCTCACATTATGTGTGAACTTGTCCGCTGGTCGGCGACACGTGGCGTATACGGGCATACCAGGACTATCGCACTACTGTCGGCAAGGTGCCCCACCTAACCTAACCTAAGCTTAGCATAAGATAACCTAAACTTATATGGAACAAATCGAATGAGTGAAATTGTTTCAATTCTCTCGCAATGTTGTGCGCGAATAGCTGGATAACGCTCATATGTGCTTTGCTTTACATTCCTTTTGAGAGTATACAGTGGCTCAGTTTTGCCTTGTCCGTCCATCCGTCCATTCCGTTACGCTGAAGTTAAGGACATGGGTGTATGTATACAAAGGGGACACCTTATAACTATATTAACTATAACTTGGTTCTCTGGAAGTACTAGAAATTGTGTATATAACCTGTCTGTCAGTGCTGTGGTGAATATCAGTGCATCGTTTCAAATGTGCTTTCAAAGAATGCCGGAAATGAGGCGTTTTATACTGAATATTTTCAGTAAGTCGGGTAAGCCAGCAAGCGTTCACATTATTTTTTACCTACGAGCCGTTCAAAGAAACGCGACTATTTCAAGGGAATGTGACCTGCCTTCTTGAAACATTCCTAAATTCGTATATTGTAAAAATATAAAATTAGTGGACGAGCGCTGTAGTAGTACTATGTATAGGTTATCTGTTTTTCGTGAACCTTGCAACAGTTTTCAAATCTTGCACAGTTCGTTGCGTCATAAGTGATTGCAATATCAAATCATTCTGATGTAATTATTGCGATCTCCGAGAGAGCAAGAACGATGTCGAGAAGCACAAATGCAAAAGATGTTTGACTCAGAAATTAAGGTATGCCAGAATTACCACTGACATTCTTTTTAATTTGTTTCATTTTTTTGTGGTCTTCGCATCATCATAGCCGCGCCATTACGCATTGCCACTGGTAAGTACCTTATTCGAGTGTCCTACTTGCAAATGTCTCCCCATACATTCATTGGCAGATGCTTGAGCACACTCGCAAACTCTGTATCAACAGATGAAGGCATACTTCCCTTCTGCAGCGCGTGTTTTAGCTTCGGGTTTCCCGCAGTCGGACACTTGTTTACACGCTCTTGCGAGGATCCCAGAAAACCTTTTGTTACTCGTTACGTGGATCGCTTCTTTCGAAAAATATTTAAAGTCCTAATTATCAAATAGGGCAATGGCCTTCATGGACCTGGTCGAGCACCAGTTTTGCTCTAAGAAACTATTGCCCGCGCCACGAATCTCAGACACTGAAATGTCAAATAAGCTGGGCTTTTGATTGAGCCGGTCTATTAACAAGGCTCCAATTTAAAAATGTACTTGCAAAATGAGCTAATTTTGTCTCAACCTTTTACATATCGGCATGTTTCACACGCTCTGACTTGTTGAGCAGTGAGGAACCTCCTAGCAGTGTGACGATACGTTGACCGTCCTCCAAGTTTTTATTTCTTGGAGTGTCCAAACAATGAGAGAAAAAAAGCACTTGCCTGTAACTATAACGACAGCAAACGCCACTACATCCGAAGCAATGACTTGTTGAGCGTTGTTGGCACACAATCTTTTTTAGAGGATATTAACAGCTAATAACGCTGCCGTTCTCTTATCGAAATTTGCAGATATCTTGCACTATTGTGCAATGCTGTGCCGCTAGGCTTGGGCGTTGCATTCACCATGCATATACCTGTTTCATTGGAATGGCTGATAGCGCCATTTGCAATCCCTACAGTGTCGTTTAGAACACCTACTGTGATAGTGCCCATCTTTTGCAAATAAGACATCTCTACAGCTCTGAATTACTTGGGTAGACACAGTTCACCTTGAACAGGATCTTGGGACCATGACCTACAATAAAAAAGTACGATTGGATCGTTGCCCGCTTGAAAGCGCTGCTGCGATGTTTAAAAACTGCCGTATTGAGTGGCCGTCTGTGATCCGGACTGAGTGAATGGAACGTATATAGAGCAGAAAACTGTTACCACGTCGGCGATATCCACAGTCGAGTATCTCTTTTTCTTCCTAATCTTTCCCTCCCCTTTCCCTTTCCCCAATGTAGGGTAGCCTCCCTGCCTTTTATTTATTTTCTCTTCTCTACCGAGCAAAATACTTCGGAAACAGATATTCTCACTGAGGGCTGCTGCTACGATATAACGCTTTGGTAGTTCATGTGCTCCATGACCCTTGCGTTCAAGGGTCGTGCCTAAGCCCATATGTTTTAGTATCTCATCCATCGATGCATATCCTTTATAGGTACGCACATCTCGCACCTCGCGTGTCATTTCATGTTTGATTAGCTATTTACGCACTTTCCGGCGAATGCATTTAGGCCTCTATAGAGCCGCGTTGCATCTACCCATCGAAAATCATTTCTGTACCACTGGAATGACTTACCCTACGCATTTAAATCATCACCTTTGCATGCATATAAATATCAACTTAAAATTGTATAAGTAGTTTGTCCTTTTACACACTTGTATATAAAGTGTTTACTTCATTGTTATATATATATATATATATATATATATATATATAGGTTTGTACAATTTATATTGTATTATTACGTGCATTATGTTGTATTATTACATACGTACATACATTTTACTAATATTATTATTACAAGGAGTCATATATGTATGACTCGTATGACTCTTTCTATAGAATCGAATGTATTCATTTCCACAGCTACGTTCACAATTTATGCACCACTAGATTGCATCATATTTATACTCCTCTATCAATTAATCATTTCGTAATCTTATTGTTCACCGAGGATCCCGCTGCGGTCGTTTGACTTTGAGACCCTCGCCTGTTTACTACTAACAACCAACCATGCATCTTATATCAATAATAAACTGAAACTGACAGCTAGTCGCCATAGACTTGGCGCTATTTGGCCATATTCGCCCTTGCACTAATAACATCAATAATGATCGCCAATGCTTTACGAACGGGGGTCGCAACTTCCCAGCGTCCTAAACAGTTGAGATCTCCTTGTCTAGTTTAATGGCCCAACGTAATACCGTCGGTACATGAGAGGGGGCGGCTAGATTAAGATTCATTTTGCATGCATAATGCAGCCTCCGTCGAGAAGTGTTGCAAGCTAAATTAACCTACTGTTGTTAACTGGCAATGCAGGGACCGGTCACAGTACGTCACCAGCACAGTCATTGTACTGTGCCTGGTAGCCCTGGCACTGGGCTACTACTTTGTAACCAACGATGGTAAGTGAAAAACTTCAAGCTTCGTTAAACGGCGTTATGCGGCACTGACTGAGAGGTAGGGGGAATGAAGGAGGGGAGGGGTGTACGACTTAAACGCTACGTGTCGCTTGGTAGACTGCCACAAGTTTCTGCACATGAACTTGTGCCACGATAACGAGCACAAATGACGCTCTTACGTTCTGTGCTTACGAAGGCTTTCAAGAGTATAGAGTGGGCTGGGTTTTATGAAGGCGGGTGTATCTTTACAAAGCAGGCGCTTCATTCCTGTGCAGATGCGCTATTTGGACGGTTTGTTCATTCGGTCGCTCACGCAGCAATAATTAGGAGGCCCTGTCAATAGTTTTAAATAAAGCTCACATTATGTGTGAACTTGTCCGCTGGTCGGCGACACGTGGCGTATACGAGCATACCAGGACTATCGCACTACTGTCGGCAAGGTGCCCCACCTAACCTAAGCTTAGCATAAGATAACCTAAACTTATAGAACAAATCGAATGAGTGAAATTGTTTTAATTCTCTCGCAATGTTGTGCGCGAATAACTGGATAACGCTCATATGTGCTTTGCTTTACATTGCTTTTGAGAGTATACAGTGGGCTCAGTTTTGCCTTGTCCGTCCATCCGTCCATTCCGTTACGCTGAAGTTAAGGACACGGGTGTATGTATACAAAGCGGACACCTTATAACTATATTAACTATAACTTGGTTCTCTGGAAGTACTAGAAATTGTGTATATAAACCTGTCTGTCAGTGCTGTGGTGAATATCAGTGCATCGTTTCAAATGTGCTTTCAAAGGATGCCGGAAATTAGGGGTTTTATACTGAATATTTTCAGTAAGTCGGGTAAGCCAGCAAGCGTTCACTATTATTTTACCTACGAGCCGTTCAAAGAACGCGACTATTTCAAGGGAATGTGACCTGCCTTCTTGAAACATTCTAAATCGTATATGTAAAAATAATAAAATTAGTGGACGAGCGCTGTAGTAGTACTATGTATAGGTTATCTGTTTTTCGTGAACCTTGCCAACAGTTTTCAAATCTTGCACAGTCGTTGCGTCATAAGTGATTGCAAATCAAATCATTGCTGATGTAATTATTGCGATCTCCGAGAGAGCAAGAACGATGGTCGAGGAAGCACAAATGCAAAAGATGTTTGACTCAGAAATTAAGGTATGCCAGGAATTACCACTGACATTCTTTTTAATTTGTTTCATTTTTTTTGTGGTCTTCGCACTCATCATAGCCGCGCCATTACGCATTGCCACTGGTAAGTACCTTATTCGAGTGTCCTACTTGCAAATGTCTCCCCGTACATTCAGTGGCAGATGCTTGAGCACACTCGCAAACTCTGTATTCAACAGATGAAGGCATACTTCCCTTCTGCAGCGCGGTTTTAGCTTCGGGTTTCCCGCAGTCGGACACTTGTTTCACGCTCTTGCGAGGATCCGAGATAAACCTCTTGTTACTCGTTACGTGGATCGCCTTTCGTCTTTGCCTGGGCGCCTTCATGCTGGTCGAGCACCACTCTGCTATGCCCGCGCCACCTCAACTATGCTGGGTGAACGGTCTTTAACAAGGCTCATTTAAAAATGTCTTGCAAATAAGAAACACACACAGTGTTTCGCTCTAGCAGTGCAGTGCAGCGCTCTAGCAGTAATTTTACGGACACTGATTGTTTTTATTTCTAGTGATCCAACTCAAGCAAATTCATAACGCTATAAAAAATAATGAAGAGAATGATCTGTGTTGGGGACGTTGTAAATAGAGTATATAAACTGCTAATAACGCTGCCGTTCTCTTATCGAAATTTTCAGATATCTTGTACAGTTCGTTGCGTCATAAGTGATTGCAATATCAAACCATTCTGATGTAATTATTGCGATCTCCGAGAGAGCAAGAACGATGTCGAGAAGCACAAAATGCAAAAGATGTTTGACTCAGAAATTAAGGTATGTGAGAATTACCACTGACATTCTTTTTAATTTGTTTCATTTTTTTCCGTCTTCGGACTCATCATAGCCGCGCCAATACGCATTGCCACTGGTAAGTACCTAAGTCGAGTGTCCTACTTGCAAATGTCTGCCCATACATTCATTGCGAGATGCTTGAGCGCACTCGCAAACTCTGTATTCAAAAGATGAAGGCAAACTTCCCTTCTGCAGCGCGGTTTTAGCTTCGGGTTTCCTGCTGCCGTACACTTGGTTCACGCTCTTGCGAGGATCCTAGATAAATCAGGACAGGTTTTTTATTTTGCTTCGTTTTAGTGATCACTTCCTTGTTTCACATACTAAGCTCATTCAGAAGAATTGACAAATCATCCCCCATTTCTAGTTAATTGGGTTACAGCATATTTAACTATAACCGCGCGCACTTTGCTGCTAATAGTTTTGCGTCTCGCCCATTATCCATTTCATCTAGCATCCCTCAAGGAAGAGTTCATCAACCCTTATAGTATTTTTATTTTTTAATAATTACAATGTTTACGTAATTGACGCAAACCACAAACTTATCCCGAAACTCTTATGGCTTCTTATGATATGATCAATAATAATTGGGCCCCTCGGTTCCCATTCTAGCAGTGACGAAATATAGCAAGTTGAAGTCTTTGCGGATTATTGTAGTTTGTATTGATAACTCATTAACACCAATGATCAGCTAATTTAGGCACAGCCTTTAGTCTCGAACTCTATCGGGTTGATGAATATCAGTCTCAAGGTGCAACGATAACCCGAGAGCTAAGTTTGAACTCGCATATGTCAAATATTTGTGGCTCAGCGTGTCGCAAACTTTGTCTTCTAAGGCATAAAC